>NC_056731.1:1841411940-1841711940 GCF_019279795.1 Protopterus annectens
AGTCAGGGTATTGATGTACACTTTGCCAATTGTCTAATGGTTGGTGTCATCAGCTAGTGTTTGACTAGATAGCCTGCATCACCTGGAAAAGAAAAAGGGTGGACATAAAAGAAGAGTAGTTCAGTACTGAACAATACATTTTCCATTGCCTACATAAACTACTATAACTATAGAAGTCTGCACTTATCAACAAGGTGACTGTGAAGTATCCTACCATACTGGAAGAGGTGGTAGAGTGAGCTTATATGTTAAGATATGAAAATCACAGGCACTGCCAGGATGCTGGGCTGAAACATTGGTGCTGCACCCCTGTGCACCACACTCTACCAGGCAGTTGATGGAATGGTAGCCCTTTCTGTTCCTGAACCACTCTACCCGTGGTCCAAATGGGGCCCTAAAGGCAACATGGGTGCAATCTAGCACACCAAGCACCTCATAAAAATGTGCCATCTGGTAGAAGGCACTCATGGTTTTGACTAGGTCTATATGTGACACTGACAAGTAGATATACTGATTTATTCCTGATCCTTCTCCTTTTTGAGCCTTCTTAAAAATGTGTGTGTGTGTGTGTGTGTGTGTGTGTGTGTACATGTGTGTGTGTGTGTGTGTGTGTGTGTGTGTGTGTGTGTGTGTGTCTATATATATATATATATATATATATATATATATATATATATATATATATATATCCAGAAAAAATGCTGAGGTTAGGCTCCAGTGTCCAAATCAAAGTAAAAAAGCAGTCTTCAGTCTTCAATAAAGGTAAAAAAGCAGACTTGAATCGAAGAATAAAAGTAAAAGAAGTCTTCTTTATTGTCACACGAGCGCTTTCACATATTGCTTCCTCAGGTGCATACTAACAAAGGTAAACCACACCTATATATACTTAACTAAAATAATCATGTGACTCAATAACTCATTTACCATTAAAGCTGTATTCTCTCTTATAGATCAGAAAGCATTGCTTAAAGCTAAGTGTGTATGACACAACAAAAGTGTGACTATTTAATAAAATACAATAAATCTAAAATACATAATATATATCTAGAAAACATTCTATCTTCATATATATATATATATTCTTTTCTTCTGGACATGTCCTCTACTGCTGTGCTTTCCTGGCCCTAGCGACCTTGGCTGCCGCTTAACTTGCTACCCGACTTGCGTAGTCTGCACTAATGACAGAATCTTCTACCTGACGACCAAGGACCCTCTACAAAATTCCCGTTGCAACATTTCACTGCCTGTTATCCCTTTCTTTAAAAGAAGCAAGAAATAACTTGCTACCCGAATTGCTTAGTCTGCACTAATGACATAGAATCTTCTGCCTGACAACCAAGGACCTTCTACAAAATTTCTACTGCAACAACTCACTGCCTGTTATCCCTTTCTTTAAAGGAAGCAAGAAATAACTTGCTACCCGACTTGCTTAGTCTGCACTAATGACATAGAATCTTCTGCCTGACGACCAAGGACCCTCTACAAAATTCCTGCTGCAACATCTCACTGCCTGTTATCCCTTTCTTTAAAGGAAGCAAGAAATAACTTGATACCTGACTTGCATAGTCTGCACTAATGACATAGAATCTTCTGCCTGATGACCAAGGACCCTCTACAAAATTCCTGCTGCAACATCTCACTGCCTGTTATCCCTTTCTTTACTGGAAACAAGAAATAACTAGATACCCGTATTGCTTAGTCTGCACTAATGAAATAGAATCTTCTGCCTGACGACCAAGGATCTTTTACAAAATTCCTGCTGCAACATCTCACTGCCTGTTATCCCTTTCTTTAAAGTTAGTAAGAAAGTATGCGTTATCTTTCACCTGGCAGTAAAGTCTAGTTTGCTACTATTTTATGGTAGTGTATAGTGTGCTTCCTAGCCAGGGCAGCCAGCAGCCTTACTACCTCTCTATCCTTTTACCAATACACCGCTCTGACCACTATTATAAGCTCCCCAACTGTCCACCTCTCATTCCTTGATCTCTTACCAGATTATACCTACTTTAAACTATTCTTGTAATATTATTTTGGCCCACTAGGTGGCATCCCTACCCATCCCTACCTCTCAAGCCTATTCCTCTGGCTCATAATAATTCTCATTAATATATTGTTGCTCATATCTTACTGTTACTCTTAGCCACATAAGCTTGTACTAATACTAGTAGAACTTCTCTGTCCCAAATATCTCTCATGCTAATTTATCCTTACCTCTATACTACCCAAACTAGACTTACCTTTAAAAGTCAACTTTTTGCTGTTTATTTCTCTTGTTTCTCTTGAGCTGCTGCCTTCTCTTGTCTCTTCCTGCTCCGTTCACCCTGCGGGCTCACTCCGCTCCCCTACCCTACCCCCAAATCTCACCCACCCCCAGATATCCTGGACTTATACTTCTTGACCACACCCTCCTCTCTAATCAACTAATCAGATATTCCCACCTTCCTAGAAAAGTAGCACCACACCCTCATCTCAACTTAACCAATCACAGCTCCCACAACTTAGTGATCATACAATTGTTCATACAATTCTGTCCTTGACTGTTCAGTCTACATCTATCCTTGTCATCTTTAGTACCCCTAATACCAAGTGTATCATCATGCCTACCCCAACTACCTCAACACTAACTAAACTACTAATCACTACCATACTTATATCTGTTATAACCTCAGTCTATCTCTTAACCTCCTTTGAACACCTACATTTCTCTAAGTCTAGCTATCCTATTAAACAAACACCCACTCAAATCTTCACCATCTCCCAATATTATATATCCACTAGACAGAAATTCCTAGAACTACGCAATAGAGTCAAAAAGCTAATAAAACAGGACAAATTCCAATACTACCAGTCTGCCCTAGACTCCTTCCAACACAGCCTCAAACAATTCTGGTCCTCCATAAACTCCATCCTCCACCCAGGTAAAGTCAGTACCCCTCCTCCTAATATCCCTCACTCCTCAGAAAATATTGCTACCTCATTCAACACACACTTCACCCAAACCATACTATCACTAGCTAAACAACACAACCCCCTCCCCTCCAACCCACACCTTCAACTAGTAATCTCCCCACTACCTTCTCTTTTTCTCCTGTACCTACCTCCAACATAAAAAACCTCTTAACTAAACTTAAACCCACCAAATTAGCAGCAGACAATCTCCCAAGTGAATACCTACAAATCGCAGCTGATGCTCTGGCCTACCCAGTATCCATCTTGATTAACTGATCTCTGTCAGAAAGTTACGTTCCCACACTGTGGAAAGTATCACATATAATTCCCCTCCACAAAGGCGGACCCTCCACAGAACTAACCAATTACCGCCCTGTAGCTATTCTCGCTCCACTCTCCAAAATACTAGAAAGATGCATGCACTCTCAGGTCTCAGACTACCTCCTTACTAACAACCTCCTTTCCAGTACTCAGCATGGTTTCCGACCAAACCATAGCACCACCACTGCCTTACACTCCTTTACTAACACTATCCTTCAGCATAAAAACAATGGCTATCTCTCCTCTGCTACTTTCCTAGACCTATCTAAAGCATTTGACATGGTCCCACACAAACAACTTATCTCTGTCCTCAATAACCTATCCTTCCCACAATCAGACACCAACTGGTTTCAGAGTTACCTGTCTGACCTCCAACAATCTGTTGTATGGCAGACTGACATATCTCCCCAACTACCTGTCTCCATAGGAGTACCCCAAGGATCCATCCTTGGACCCCTACTCTTCTCTGTTTACAACAATAATCTAGCCTCTGCCACCAAACATGGCACACTCATACAATACACAGATGACTCAAACATCATGTGCTCAGCCCAGTCCCTACCAAAACTGCAAAACGTCACAAAGGAAGCCTTTTCTTCTGTTGAAACTTGGTTATCTGATGCCCAATTAATACTCAACCCAAACAAAACTAAACTACTCATCTTCCAACCCACCAAACATACTCAAAACAACTCTCACTTTAACATCACAGCAAAAGACAACACCACTATATACCCAACTGAACACACCAAATTGCTAGGAGTGGAAATAGACAATAAACTAAAATTTGACATTCACATATCCATGACCATAAAAAAAGCCCACAAAAAACTAGGAGTGTTATACAGAAATAAGCAATTTCTCACCAAAGCAGCAAAGATTTCAATAGCAAATTCCCACCTTATCTTCACCCTACTTTATGCCTCTCCAATATATACCAACCTAAGGCAATGCGATCTAAACAAGCTAGAGACCTGCTACAACAAAATCGCCAAATTCACCACAGGGGCATCCTACCGTAGTCACCACTGTCTCTCACTTGCTGAACTGGGCTGGCTTGAACTCCCTCACCTCCTTCAGTGGTATCAACTCTCACTCGCCCACAAACTAGTAAACCATTCACTAAATGTCCCATCCCTCCAGAATCTATTCCAACCCTATCGCACCACCAGACCACTAAGATCCAGCAACAAAAATCACTTGCAGATCACTAAAGCCAATAACTCTGCTGGTATAGCACTATTCTCTTGCACCATAGCCAAATTATGGAACTCCCTTCCACCCACAATTACCTCCGTAACATCAAGTACCCACTTCAAAACTTTACTAAAAGCGCACCTAAAAACATGCTGGCTATGCCCTTGCAACTCCCACTCTAATATCATCCACCCCATCCAACCACTACCTTTCTTTCCACTCCACTAACTACCTTGATTATAGCAAGTTCAGATGCTCATAAGCCTAGTACTTATACAGCAGGAACTTCTCTTTGTAACATTTGTTAACGTCTGTTATGTACTTCTCAGATAAAGATTCTAGTTGTCTACTGATGTAATATGTTCTTCATCTGTAAATATGTTGTAAGTAATTGCTATGTTAAATTGTTAATCGCTATGTAATCCAATGTAACTACTGTCTGTTTATTTTAACTGTGGAGCTTTTCTCCCCGGGTCTCCACTGAAAATGGACCTACGTCCAGTCGGACACTCCCGGTCAACAAATTTAAATAAAATAAATAAATAAAATAGTATAAATATAATATCTTCAGCTAGTTACCTATTTGCAAAGTTCCACAGACTGTCCCACATTAAATACTATAATTCCCTTTATCTAATTAATAACACACATTATGCTTTGCACATACTAAAAAAACACTCCCTACAAACTGGAGACATCCATCCTAATCCTGGCCAGGCCAATGTCCTACCTATTGACATTTTTACCTCCAATCCTGCTAGTTCACTCAGCCCTTATAAACACCCCAACTCACTCCTAATAGCACATATCAATATCCAAGTGTTAATAACAAAGTCCCCCGTCTCCATTCTCTTCTGGACATTCACTCTTTTGACATTTTATGTTTGACAGAAACTTGGTTAAAACCTCAAACTCATGACAATGAAATTATACCACCACGACACAATATTTTGAGACAAGACCGTAAAAAGAGAAAGGGAGGGGGCATAGCAATTCTTTTTAAGGATGGGCTCCAAGTTACCTTCTCATCTTATAACCCACCTAAGGACAATAATGCAGAAGTCCTTATTTCTAAAATTCAGCTTAATTCTAGTAAATCCATAAATATCCTTTGTATCTATATGCCTCCTGGAAATAATGTTAGCTCACCAGAGGATATTCTTTGCTGGGTTTCATCTACCTTCCCACAAGAAACTATTATCCTACGTGACTTTAACATTGACTGGAAGTGCATCAATACTGAGCATCCTACTTCTCATATTAACCTTCATGGTTTCTCTCAAACCATCACTTCCCCAACTGGAAAATAACTTTCTTGGGTGGCGTAAGCCAGGGAACTTGTTGGCTAGGCTTACGTAGGCTGTTGGGCCGATAGCCTAGTACCTACCTATGAACCTATGAACCTAGAATTAACAAACCAAACAAAAAAGAGAGCATCTTGGATTGGATACTTATTAATAACCACCACCAAACTTATAAAGTAGGTATTTTCCCTGATGATGTAAGTGACCACTCTTTGACCTATATAATCAGGCAAAGAACTGATATTTCCCTTCCAACATCTTGTAGAACCATACGGTCCAACAAGCATTTTAACCAAGGTTTATTCCAGAATGAACTTAGTGCTTGTGATTGGACACACCTAAAAACTCTCCCTTTGGAAGACGCAGTCCTATACTTTAACTCTAAATTCTTAAATATCCTAGACCAGCATGCACCTCAGCGTATTATCAGAATTAGGTCAAAACCAGCCCCTTGGCTCTCCAAACAAACCAGGCAAAAAATCCTTCTCAAAAACAAAACCTGGACTAGGTGGCGAACTACCAAAAACACATCTGATTAACAAATATTTAGACAAATAAGAAATAGAACTAAAAAAACTATACTCCTAGATAAAAAAAAATAATTACAGTAAAATGCAGCTAACATACCAAAATAATCCTCAAAAATTTTGGGCAGGCATAAATACACTCCTATACCCAGGCCATTACAGTACACCAACCCCTATAGGAGCTAATTATGAGACTCCCATCCAAACTGCTAATGACTTTAATTCCTTCTTCACAGAGGCCATCCAATCTCTAGCCAGTCACCTATCTCCTGACATCTCCAGCCTTCCTACCTTCATCACTAGCTCTCTTCCTTCCTTTCTATTACAACCTATCTCCACTAATTTCATTTATAAACTCCTACTAAAGCTTACCCCTTCTGCTGACCAGATTCCAGCTAACTATCTGCAAAAAGCAGCAAAAGCAGTAGCTTATCCCATATCCATCCTGATAAATAAAACAATTAATGAAGGATCCATCCCAGCCATCTGGAAAATCTCACATATTATTACATTATTATTACACAAAGGAGGGAACTCAAATGAATAGTCTAACTATCGGCCTATAGCCCTATTATCTCCCCTAGCAAAAATAATAGAAAAATGTATTCATCATCAGCTTCTACTCCATCTAACTCAGCACAACATACTGGCTAAAAGCCAACATGGCTTTAGGCCATTCCATAGTACCACTGACATTATTAATAGAAACCGCAATAACAACATCCTCTCTTCTGCTCTATTTATTGATCTTTCAAAAGCTTTTGATATGGTAAACCACTTATTGCTTATAAATATTCTCAAATCACTCTTTCTGGATACTTTGTCTATAAAACTGGTTTACTTCCTACCTGAGTAACAGGCAACAGGCTATATTCTCTGAGAATAATCTATCATCCCATCTCCCAGTAACACTGGGTGTCCCTCAGGGCTCCATTCTAGGTCCTCTCTTATTTTTTATTTTTATCAATGATCTCTACTTAGCTATTTCTAACGCAACCTGCATACAATATGCAGATGATTCTACATTAATATGCACAGCTAAATCCTCATCCGAACTGCAATTCCAAACACAAAAAGTATTTAACATAGTGGAGTCTTGGTTTTTAAAGCGCTGCCTCCTTTTGAATCCCAAAAAAACTACGCTCCTCTTCAATCCCACCTGGAAGTCCACACCAATAGATTTCTCAGTCATTTCTAATAATGGCACCCTTATATCCACTGACTTCACCACCAAACTCCTAGGGATTACAATAGACAACAACCTTAACTTTGACACCCACATTAACAACACTATAAAATAGTTAATAGAAAAATGGGCTCCCTTTACAGACTCAAGCCCTTCTTAACTCCTATAGCCAGAACCACAATTGCCCACTCCCATCTAATCTCTACTCTATGCCTCACCTATATATACTAACTTATCAAAACAAAATCTGCTCAAACTAGCTACCTCCTATAACAACATTGCCAGATTTGCCACTGGTAATCCTTTCAGAACCCACCATTGTCAGAATCTAAAGCAGCTCAGATGTCTTGAATTACAAAATCAGCTTCAATTCAACCAACTTAGCATTGCCCACAACATCCTTAACCAGCCTAATAACACTCCAGTAGTCATAGACCTCATTACCCCCTATAAAAATCTCAGTACCTTATGTTCATCAAATAAACTCCTAGTCAGCATCAGTAAGTCTTATAACAAGGCAGGTGACTCTGTTCTCAAACACAACTGGGAAAAACTGGAACCTTCTGCCTAGTCAACTCACTTCCCTTCCTTCCTTATCCCTTTTCAAACAAAAACTTAAAACTTTCCTTAATTCTCACTGGCTATGTCCATGCACTCATCCTGACTAATCTATCACTATTACTAAATCCTTTTTAACTCTATTCTCACCACTGTGATACATTTTATGTGATTCTGTAATTGCAAATGAAAGCAAATAGTGAATAGTTTGAAAATGTTACCTACCACTAAATGTAAACATCTTGCTCTAATTTTGTAAACAGTTTTATGAAATGTACTGTTCTATATGTACAACATTTTTTTTTATGTTTGTTTTATTGTAACCTTAAAAATTCTTGTATGTATGTATCTGTCTTGGAGCTTTTCTCCCCGGGCCTCTACTAAAAATGGGCATATATCCAGTTGGACTAGCCCAGTCAACAAATGTAAAATAAATAATATATATATATATGGGTCTACTGCGCTACATCGAAAGAACATTTCTTCGAAATGGAGCAGGAGACTCACACTTCAGCGAACGTTCACTTCAATGAAAGTGCACTTTTGATAAAATCTGGTTCCCGGGCGACCCAAAAAAAACACTAAAATATGTTTTTGTAGGGGGGCAAGCCCCCCTGCACCCTCCACACCCCCCTACTTAAATATACCAACTCTGAGATCGCACTACAGCAGGGAAAAGGGAATATTCCTATTCCACACTGTAGTGTGACTGACGAAGTCAATGTTCAAAGTTTCACTACTTCGAACAAGTGGACTCAGTGAAGTGGGTTTGAAGAAGTGAAACTTCGAACATCTGCACGGATCCCATATGTATAGAAGGTTGGAGATGTGGAGATAGTGAATCAGGAAGTGAAACAGGTTAGCAAGGATGAAGTATGGACAGCTATGAAGAGGATGAAGAATGGAAAGGCTGTTGGTCCAGATGACATACCAGTGGAAGCATGGAGGTGCTTATGAGAAATGGCAGTGGAGTTCTTAACCAGATTGTTTAATGAAATCTTGGAAAGTCAGAGGATGCTGAGGAGTGGAGAAAAAGTGTTTTGGTACCTATTTTTAAGAATAAGGGTGATGTGCAGAGTTGTAGTAACTACAGAGGGATAAAACTAATCAATCACAGCTTGAAGTTATGGGAAAGAGTAGTGAAAGCTAGGTTAAGAAGGGAGGTGATGATTAGCGATCAGCAGTATGGTTTCATGCCGGGAAAGAGCACTACATATGCGATGTTTGCTCTGAGACTGTTGATGGAGAAATATAGGGAAGGTCAGAAGGAGTTGCATTGTGTCTTTGTGGACTTGGAGAAAGCATATGATAGGGTGCCTAGAGAGGAGTTGTGGTCTTGTATGAGGAAGTCAGGAGTGGCAGAGAAGTATGTAAGAGTTGTACAGGATATGTACAAAGGTAGTGTGACAGTGGTGAAGTCTGCAGTGGGAGTGACAGATCCATTTATGGTGGAGGTGGGATTACATCAAGGATCAGCTCTGAGCCCTTTCTTATTTGCAATGGTGATGGGCAGGTTAACAGACTAGATCAGACAGGAGGCCCCATGGACTATGATGTTTGCAGATGACATTGTGATCTGCAGTGAGAGTTGGGATCAGGTTGAGGAGACCCTGGAGAGGTGGAGATATGCTCTAGAGAGGAGAGGAATTAAGGTCAGCAGGACTAAGACAGAATATGTGTGTGTGAATAAGAGGGAGGATAGAGGAATGGTGAGGATGTAGGGAGTAGAGCTGGCGAAGGTGAATGAGTTTAAGTACTTGGGATCAACAGTTCAGAGTAATGGTGAGTGTGGAAGATTGGTGAAGAAGAAAGTACAGGCAGGGTGGAATGGGTGGAGAAGAGTGTCAGGAGTGATTTGTGACAGACGGGTACCAGTAAGAGTGAAAGGGAAGGTCTACAAGAGGGTAGTGAGACCAGCTATGTTGTATGGGTTGGAGATGTTGGCATTGACAAAAATGCAGGTGTCAGAGCTGGAAGTGGCAGAGTTAAAGATGTTAAGATTTGCACTGGTTGTGACAAGGATGGACAAGATTAGGAATCAGTATATTAGAGGGTCAGCTCAGGTTGGACGGTTTGGAGACAAAGTCAGAGAGGCGAGATTGTGTTGGTTTGGACATGTGCTGAGGAGGGATGATGGGTATATTGGGAAAAGGATGCTAAGGATGGAGTTGCCAGGTAAGAGGAAAAGAGGAAGGCCTAAGATAAGGTTTATGGACATGGTGAGAGAGGACATGCAGGTGGTTGGTGTGACTGAGCAAGATGCAGAGGACAGGAAGAAATGGAAACAGATGATCCGCTGTGGCAACCCCTAACGGGAACAGCCAAAAGAAAAGAAGAAGATATATATATATATATATATATATATATATATATATATATATATATATATATATATATATATATATATTTTTTTTTAACATAACTTATGTTATGCTATGTCACTATACTGTATAATTTAGATTAGTTTACGGTTGTTACTATGTATGGCACCTCTGTTAAGCTTGCAAATTGTCAGTAAACAAAATTAATTATTAATTAAATACATAAATAAAATCCACGTGTCAAGAGTATGCTGAGGAACTGCTGAAGTACCCTCAAGGGATAAGCTTGAGAAATAGCCATTGTAGCCCCAGTTTGTCTCTGTAAGGTTAATTTGTAAGAAGAGTAAGGGCTATACATAACTTGGTGTCCACAGGTATAGGAAGACCACAAATTTCCTCCAGTCCTCATTTGTGGGTTATACCAAGTTATTAAACCCCTTACTATACCCCTGCCCATTCTAAATCTATCAAGAATCTCTTGGTTTGCAAAGTTAAAATGAGTCAGTCTTTGTCTATATCTGTACCTTCTTGACCGAAGTGCACAGCTAAGTGTCTGCAGTTTTGGTATGGCTGAGACAAGCAACTCACAATGAGAAATAGCCAAGCTGGCAGCTACAGCAAGTATCTTTGCTAGTTGTAAAAGAAATAGAAAAGGTGAGACTTTTGCCTTTTATAATGCATGTGCAGATGGTGCAGAGGTACATAAAAACAAATTACAAATCACAAACAGGTGGACAAAGACCTAATTTACATAGGTAGCACACAACTTTCAGACATTCCTCATTTACATCTCATTGTTATCTTATTTGCCTAAGTTTTTGGAACCTGAATAAACTGTCTGCTGCTAAGCACAGAGTGCCTCTATTATTTGAACTGAAACTCCACTTTGTTGCAACCTGATCCAAATCCTGCTATGCCTCCACACAATGACTATTTATATCACTCCTATTGTATAAGTATTTTAGTTGTGGCAAAGCTCGGTTGTGTGGAGGACCTTTACATGTCTGTTTGAGGAACTCTTTGATGGTTGCTATCTTTCCAGTTGCAAGTTAAGCCAAACGTTTTTACATACATTATCTTTAAGCATCAAGATTAAATCATTTGTATTTGCATTAGATTTCAAACTTTTGCCCCTCCCCAAGGCCTTGCTTTGTAATTTGACAGACACATGGGCACTTAATATTTTGTTTAGGCCTGTGAATGCAAAACTTCACTAGTAACTTCAGCGACTGTAATCTGAACTATGTAGCTGGTAAAAAAAATGGTGGGCTGCAGGGAAGTACACTTATGTATGTGATACATTGTGTCATGGTATGCATAAGAATGAGCATGTTGATATCCATGAATGTGGGATCTTTTAATTTTTTGTTGAATGGTGATTGGTAGAGAAGATGAGTCCAGTCAAGAAACCATCAAGAAGGGGCATCAGTGATAGATTTACCATCAGCTCAGGTATACTTCTATAATTAAACAAGAATATTGACTGTTTATTTTCTGATAGAGCCGCGGTGGTGCAGCGGTTAGTGTTGTCGCCTCACAGTAAGAGGTTCTCCCATTCGATTCTCGGCTGGAGCGCCTTCTGTGAGGAGTCTGCATGTCCTCCCCACAGTCGAGTGATGTTTAAAGACATGCAGGTAGGTGCATGCGTGAATGAGTGTGCCTTCTTTGAAGGTTGGGTGTCGGGCTGGCAACTTGGCACCGTAAAAAATCCACTGCCAATCATAAGCGGACCGAAGTGCGACTCCTAACCTGGAAAAGCCGAAAGACATTACTATTGACTGTTATATTTTCCATTATTTCACTTTTTATTTTTTTTCATGCCTTCCTTCAAAGTCCATATGGCCCATTCTTGCAGGCCCTTAGATGACTGGAACACAAGTAACATGTTAAGTTCCTTTTCCAAAGTTTCCAAAGTTCATAAATTCCATACTCGTGAAATGAGATCTGTGACTAGACTTAAGCATATCTGAAACACCACTCATACCAAACCTTTGTCATATTTTTCAATGGATGTTTGAAAAATGGGGTAATTCAAGGCATGAGTATCTATCCACTTTGTCAGACCACCTATTAAAATTATTTCACTTTATTTTATTTGTATTAGTTAACAGGGGTAGAAGACTGATTCCAGTGGACCATTTTTAGATTCAGTCTGGGTAAACAGACATATACATAATGAAAATAAATACCAAAAAGTGTTAATACAAATCAGATAATCAAAGACAAATTACTGACATATCAAACATTAGGTAGATAGTAAAAAAATAAGTAAGCAAAACATTGGAGTAATAAAAGAAGCAATTAAATAAAAAAATGGTGTAATATCCATGTATACATCTCTGTGGTAGGTAAAACAATTAGAGTTACAAGTATTGAATTGTTTTTTGAACAGAAATTGTGCAACAGTGGGTGTTGTAAAATAGCAGGAGTAATAGAACAATAGCGCTGGAAGAGACATAAGGGGAAAGGCAAGTGTAAGACGTGAGCGATATGGGTGGGTAGCTAAAGTAATTGAAGTCTTAGGGGAGCAAGAGGGTGGCAGAAGATGAGCAGAATTACCAAAAAATAAAGTTATTTATGTAATTGCCCCATTTTTGTAGCATTTGCAGTGTGCTTATTTTAAGGTGGTTTCTTAACTCTTTAATGCTTTAAAGGAGTGAATAGATGTTATTTGGTTAGAAATGGACTACCACATTTTGTGGGGAAGAGAGGACAGAAGAAGCATTTTTAATGCAAATCAAATTAGTTTGTGGTGCCTGCAAGCTAAGAATGGATGCTGACATAGCTCTTAACCTATAAGGAGGAGGCTTTCCTTCATGGAATCTATCTGAAAATAATGGGAAAGTCTCCAGATTTAAAGGTTTAAAGACCAGAGAACTAGAAGGAGTGTTGTCTTCTGTCAGATGGGAAGCCACTTGGCTCTTTGTAAGATAACACAGTGATGTTGTCATTACGATGCAAGGTCAATGAATATACAGATGTTATTAGATGTTGTTTGAAGACTGGTAAAAAGTTTACTGGAGGCTGATGAAACTATGGGGAGGCCATACTGAAGCTGAGGAAGTAGGACTCCTTTTCATGCACCAGCTTTAGCTCTGGGTGATAGAAAGTGTGAGATTTGGATATGTTATTGGATTATATCTAGCTGTAGCTAGATTTTCAGATACTTGAAGGAATGGGCTGTTTCCAATGCATGCCATGTACTATGGGAAATTGCCCATTTGGCTGGGACGTTAAGTATTTGTGGAGTTCCAAATAACATGTCTTTGATTTATTTATTTTTTTTTTAGTTATGGATACATTTGTGGCTGTTAAGCCAGCTGCTATGCTATGTCCTGTTCTTGCTGGTCTTTAATTTGAAAGTGGGATGGGCCACATCTGTAGATGACCACATTGTCAGCATACAGAATGAGAGGGAGGGTGTGGGGGTCAAGTGGGAGTTTATTAATAAAGAGAGACAGAGAGAATAAAATAAGTGATAATACTGTTTTTTTTTGGGGAAATTCCCTTTGTGATTAGACCTGTGAGTGAGGTTATTATCTGTACTTAAAAAATAATTATTGATGAGGAAGGCCTTGAACCAGTCTACTGCTTGAGGGCTTGTGCTGGCCTTCAGTAGTGAATTTAGAAGAAGGGAGTGGCTGTCAGTGTCAAATGCTTTGGCATGGTCTGTGAAGATAATTCTAGTCAGAAGACCTTTGTCTCTGTTTTGAAGAATGCAATCTGTTCAGATATACAAAGCAGTAATTGTGCTCCTGCCTGACCAGAAACCATGTTGGCATTGTGAGAGGATTCTATATCATTGGAGGTGACATGCCAGCTGATTGTCAACTAATTTCTCAAGTCTTTTGCCTCAAGTATTAAGGAGAAGCTGCTAGGAGCAAATGGGTTAGGAATTTTCGGAACTAGTGTGAACTTGGATGTTTTCCATTGTGATGGCATGACATTATAGGTGATGAATAAAATATAAAGGTGTTTGAGAGGTTGTAGTATGTAGATTTTACAAAAGTAGATAAATCAGGGATGGAGTCTGTCTGACCTGTATGGGTATCTGGGGGATTTTTGTCCATTTTCTTCAATATATCTTTAGTAGAGATTGTTTTAAAGAGGAATGGAGGTTAAATTGACCTGAGTCTCACTAAGTGTTTGTAATGCATGATGTTAGTGGAGGGTAATGAGGTTAATTCTTGCAGGACGTCTACAGAAGTAATATACTCTGAGATGGTTTTGACAATATCTTTTTGAAGAGGATTTTTTGGATGGAGTTACCAGTTATGTTATTCATCAGTTTCCAGAATTTTATTTCTGGTTGTATTGTGCGGAACTTTGGGTGGAGTTAGTGAGTTAGCCTGGAGTCTTCTGGTGGTCTTTTTAGCTAGGTTTCTTAGAGTTATGAATTGTTGCCTAATTTCTGTTGAAGAGGTCTGACTCCATACTTCCCGGGTATCATACTGTCAATAGGTTTACAGAGGCATTTGAGTTCTTTTGTAAACCATTTGTTGGTAGATGGCTTAAAGAATCTAGTGACTTTAGGAAGCCACTTGTCCTTGAGTTTAAAAATGTAGGCTAATGACAGATGCAGTTACAGTGTTGGGGTCAGAGTTATACAAGAGGTAGTGCCAATGTGGTGTAATAAGTTCTGATTGTAGTTTATACCTTGTTGTATCTTGGGGCAGAAGATTATTGGGGGGAGGTTTGTTAATAGGAGCTACAGTGGAGAAAGTTAAGGGACAGTGGTCTAAAAATAATCAAGGCAGTACATTTAAATTATGAACTCTATTGGTTCATTGTAATGACTAATTTAAGCAGAGAGTGGTTGCCTTTTGAAAAGTTAGGTCTGGCTGTGTGAGGCTGAGGTTTATTAGAGTGTCTTGCTTGTCAGAATTGTGAGCACTGTGGAGAATTTATTTTCTTGGAGTTAACTGGTGGTGATAGCAGAAGGTAGGCAACTGCTAGAATCAGAGTGATGTGTTTGTTGAGGTTGAATGAGATGGCTAACAGTAATAGGTCATGATTTATATTTGATGAGTGAGGTTTATTTGTCTGAAGATAGAATAAAGTTGCTTTTTTTAATGAGAATAAGGGTGCGGTTGCCTACTTATTTGTCTGGTCATGCATTGTATAGGCATATATAGTCTGGGAAGTGGAAATTACGAACTTGAGTGTTAAATTTTCTTAACCCATGACTCATTAATAGCTATGATATCTGGTTTATAAGTGTTTATTTATGTATGTATTTATTTATTTGTTGCTTCTTGTTACTGGGATAATCCGACTTGGCAGCAAGCCCATTTTCAGTAGTGGACCAGGGAGAAAAGCTCCTTTACAGTAAAATAAAGTTCCATTTGACAGACAATAATTATACAGTAACAAATTAAATTACAGTGAACAGACAATATGCAGATATTTTTAAAATATATACATTAATGGTACAGCAATATATTTTTAAAATATATACATTAACGGTAGAGCAAGTGTGTAGAAAGGACAGTATTGGAAGGTTTGCCAAGTACAACTAGGTATATACTTTGGTAATACGGTCTGAGTAGTGTAACAGAGTGTTTGATGATCAGTGGATGGCAAGGAATTTATTTCTTTGAGTTTGTTAAGTATGCTTTCAGCATTGTTCATGGCAATGCAAAGTTGGTTGGTAAGAGATGTGGTCTTGGCTTAGTCACAATGGTGCTGTAAAGTAGTATAATTGAATGAGTATGATTAGCTTCATGATATATGTGAGGAATTATTTTTATTGTTGGTCATTGTAATGATAAGAGTTTTTTAAATGTTAGCTAGCAAGGTGGGACATGATGGGGTGGTATAAGTGTGAAGTGTGGTGGGTGGTCGCAATTCTATATTGAAGGCTGTGACCTTTGAATACATTTGTGAGCTGTTAATGGTTTAATGTGTTTACTGATTTATGGGGGGACTTGGTGGGTTTGCTTGGAGTAATGGGAGGATGCCTGTATGTGAAGAAGTATAAATGAGAAATCAAAATGTATTGATGGACAGTAGCTTGCGCATGTGCACACGCACTCACGCACACACACACACACACACACACACACACACACACACACACACACACACACACACACACACACACACACACACACACACACACACACACACATTATGTCTGGATACAAGACTAAGTGAAGAAAAAATATTGACATTTTCCAAGAAATGAGTTAGCAATGTCCATGTGCAGATCCAACCATGTGTTTTCAGGCTCTTTGCATAGATGTATTCAATAGGTGGTGATTAATTGTTTGCTTGACGCTCATCACATATCTTTAATTCCTTTTCCTTCTCTTGATCAATGCATTAGTATGATGCTTTCGTAGTTTATAAACAGTCTTATTCTCAAATACTCTCAGAAGCAGTGCCAAGCACTGTACACGTACTTGTGTCAGAAGGAATGAATTACAAGTCGGGGATGCTAACCCTACCACTGTAGCAAATAATATATAATTTTCTTCTACCAAGCCTATAAACTACACTCATCGGAGGGATACATTCCACTAACAATGACAACTTGGGCATAGAAATTTCATGTCTTTGTGGTCAATAATAGGACAGAGGTTCAAAGGAGGGAAGCAAAAGTGACAGACAGCTCCACATTCAGGCATACCTCTCAACTGTCCAGATTTTTGCAGAATGTCCAGATTTTTGTCTCATATTTTTGGTCTGTTTCCCATAAAATTTGTGGTTTTCTGGCAATTCACTGAGGATTGAAGACACAGAATAATTATATACATTTGAGTTTCAGAATTCAAAACTTTCAGAAAATGTATGCTAACACAAATCCTGTTACTCTAGCAACTTTCTGAATTTATAAGAACAAAATCTGTCCCTATTTTTGAGTCTTTGTCCCTCCATTATTTTAGGCTTTGTCCAGCTTTCTTGTGCTAAGAGGTCGAGATGTATGGGAGCGGATGATTTGCATACTAGATTATAAAACAAAACAAATTAAGCGGAATGTATATGAACCTTTGTGACTTTTAAAGCAATGAATACCACCCTCTTACATAATATATAAAGCACTGACATATAACCATGAACAAATCAAAATACAGTTAAGAAACATTAATGCTGGCAATACTAATGCCCTTAAACATTGTGAAATTTGTTTTAATTTTGATAAATTTGAATTCTTAGTATTAGAAAAGGTGGAAAAGAGCGATAGGGGTGATGACTGGCATAACTTCCTGTTGAGAAGACAACTACATTAGCAGTTGTTTTTTAATGCTGACAAACCACCAGGGATTAATAAAGCAGTGACTGTCATTCTACTTATGAAGAAATGCAACAGTGTGAGGTAATGTTTCTTAACTACTTTTTGATTTGTTCATGGTTATGTGTCAGTCCTTAACACGCCATTTAAGTAGGTGGCACTCTTGGGTTTAAAAGTCACAAATGTTCAATTGTATTTTTATTCTGATGAAATCTGTTTAATTTAAGGCCGAAAGAGCTAAACACATTAAATTTGATTTTCCGAGTGAGTACAATCGAGTGTGTTTTTTTTGTTTATTAGACATTCTAGATTGTAGATAACTCAGCTCTAGATTACTGAGATCAAACTGAAACAATCTATATATGTTATCTGTTGCCACCTGTCCTTGTAACTGACAGGGCTGCCACACACAGAACTGATGCCCTAAGATTTATCCTTAGCACTGATCTGTAGTTTTGCTCATAAAATATGATTATATTGTATGATGTTAGTCACTTATTTTGCTTTGTGCTGTTATGATATACTCAAAATAATAGGACTGTGTGCATTTTCATTATAATTTATCAGCACCGACTGCTTTATATTGTATCACAAAGTCATTATATTTTCTATTGTGTTGGGTGATAGTCACATCCCAAAAGTTGGAACTGTGTGGAATTTTGTTGACTATATGAACTGTATGTTTTTTTTATTATATCAATATTATACATTTTTCTAAATATTATATCACGGAGCAACTGTGTGTTTTGTGCATATCAACCTTTGGAGCTTTTCTCTCTGTGCCTGAAAATAGGGAAGGACAAACTGGAGTGCTCTAATTAACAAAGCAAGATAAATTAATAATAAGTGAAAGGAAGAAGCTAGAAAGAGATTGAAAGAGCTTAATATGAGATGTAGGGGTAAATATATTGTCAATTAGGCAGCAACCACATTTTTAGTATCTGGAGAAATGGACAGGCTGGAAGTAAAGATAGACTTTAATCTCCCAAAATCTGTATTTCTTTTTCTGTTGAAACTGTCAAGGACTGATCCTCACACTGTTATTAGCTATAATACACTGGGCAAGGATGTATTGGCCTTAAACAAAATCTGCCTCCATGGCACTTTGTCGCAGCAGCAAATATTTAAAACCATTTTACATATCATCTGAGATACAGTCCCTTGAATAACTCTAGAAATGCTAATAGCAAAACTTGTACAAAATAAATGTCCTTACATTTACCAGATTTTTATATGATCTATCTATAGTGCATGCCACTTTACTGTTGCTAACTACAAGAAAGTCTTAACTTCTTACCAAATGTAGCAAAACTATGCATTTGGTCAAACTTGGTATCATTCATGCAAAGAATAGTCTTCCTGAACTAACACAGGTCTAAATGCAATAAGTGACTGTTCACAGATTGTAAAACTTACTGAGAAAGACTGTATGTGAAAGGCAAAATTTAATAGCAGAATTCTTTTCCTCACCTTACATATGTCACTAGCACCAATTGGGTACTCATAGAGAAGAAGTGGGTGAAAAAATGTGGAAAGGAAATAGCCCATTGTGTGACAGTGGAGATAAGGTACACTTGAAACTTCTCAGAGTCTCTTTTAAGTCTTTGTTATTCTAATACACTCACGGCACTTGGCTGGAATGTGTGAAGTTAATATAGCTAGTTAGCATTTTTCAAACTGTAGGGAAGGCCATTTAGAATTTATGACAGGCTGAAACTGAAACATTCACTCAACTTCTGATTCTCATCAGTTTCTGATTCCCACCAGCATTTTCCACAAAACTGATGTCAGCCATTTGTGCTGAGTCATTTATTTATTTACTACATAATTATGGAGAAAGGATTATGGAACAAAAATTGCATTGCCAGGTATGACCCAGAAGATTCAAGTTACAGGATAGGGAAATGTTACACCAAAGTAAATAAAATTGCAGTTAAGAACAGTGGTGGAGAAATGCGGTATTATGGAAGGTAATAAGAGAAGGGAGAGAAGGAAAGTGCCAAAATCAAAGAATAAGAAAGCTGTCTCTTAGCTGTAGCAATGCCAGCGTGCAAAATGAAAACAAATATATATACATGTACATATATATATATATATATATATATATATATATATATATATATATATATGGGTCTACTTTGTTTCATTGAATCTCATTTCACTGAATTTCATTTCACCCCGACCACTTCGCTGAAAACACAAATTACTGAATACTCATTTCACTGAATCTCATTTCACTGAACTGAACTTAGTATATATGGTACTGTGTAAAGTACTGTAAGGCAAGTAAAAGGTATATATGGCACTATATATCTTACTGCTTAACCAGTAGGAACACACTAAGCCAACATAAAGAATATAATGCACAACAAAATATTAAAAGAGAGGCAGATATGTTCAAACTGAGTCATCCAGCATTTCAGACCAGTGTCCTGTTTTATGCCTACATTGTTAACTTCTGCCATTCATTGAAGATCCTTCACTCACTCACTAGTAAGCGCTACTGCTATTATTTGCCAATTTATATCAATAAGCAGCTGTAAAGTGTAGTGCAATGGAATATCTGCCATCATTTGCAGAATTACAGTATCATCTGCTGCAGCACTTTGGCACTAGCTGATTTAAGCATTTATTTTTATTTATATTTGTTAGGAATGGCAAGATGAGAGATCCCATTTTCAGTGGAATTATTCACTGGTTGTCTAACTAAAATACACCTGATACAAAATAATATGTTCTGGGGCAACCTGGAGACACTACCTGGTTACATAAAATACATATTATATATTGATATGAAATTGCATGCAAATAAAATACTATCTCGGTTCACCTAGTTTGCTAATTATTTGGTTTACTTGAAAATGTGTAGTTTCTTGCAGTCTTTTTTGTTCTTCATAAGAATTACCTACTTAAAAGTTGCAGATGGCTCTGATTTAGCTTTACCCAGTGTGCAACAGGGCATGCAACACTTTTATCTCCATACCTTTACAGTATGCATTTGAAATTCACTAGGCTCAACAAGGAGAAGGTCACAGTCAGTTGTCTGTCTGGTGCCAGAATCAGCCACATCACGTACGCACTTAAGTCTCTCCACAACAAGTACAAGTATGACATTTTCCATGTTGGTGTGAATGACATGAGATGTACCTCCCTGGACTATATGAAGTGAGACATGATTGAGCTCTCAGAGTATGTGTCCCAGGCAGGTATGACCCTAGCCCTATGCAGCATTTTACCCTCACCAAGAATGTTACCACAATACCAACAAAAACAACTGACTTTAACAATTGGCTTAGTTTCTGGTATCATTCCAAGGGGATACATTATCTGTCTGCCTGGGATGACATGGTTGACAGGCCTCTTTGCTTTGCCATAGTTGGCCTCCACCTGTCACCGCTGGGATTCTGGATCCTGGCCAAGGCTCTTGCCTCTCCCATTGTGCTTTTTTTAGGCAATGTCCCAAAGACAAATGCTCCAACATAAAAGATCTGTCAAAAAAAATTGAAGGTCATGCTGCTAAATGCTAGGAGCCTTAACCTGAAAATACACTCACTGGAGGCTCTCCTTGTACTGGAACATGCTGATATCTGTGCAGTCACAGACACCTGGTTCAGGGCTGCGGACAGCATCCCTGACTTGGCAGACTATACTTCATTCCACACATTCTGACCCCAAAATGAGGTTGGGAAGACTAAGGGTAGTAGAGTCTCTATCTTCATTAAGGACAGGCACACCTCCAGACTGGCCTGCCAGCATGACACACTGAAACTACTCCAGGTGCAACTGACAGTTGTCAAGACATCCATCCAAGTTATAGCAAGCTATAGACCCCACTCCATGACTCAGGACACCCACACCTCTTACCTGGATCTGCTTGACTCCATTAAGGTACCCTCTAACACCCTGATCCTTGGTGACTTCAACTACCCCACCATAGACTGGGTGAACTATTCATGCACTAATGCACTCACTCAACTATTCCTTGACTTCATCAATTATAATGCAAAAGACCAGCTTGTATCATCCTCCATAAGGGAGATAACATTCTGGAGTTGGTTCCCACCAACATGGGTGACCGCTGCACCACTCCCATAGTATATGCTTCCCTGGTGAGATCAGATCATCAGACTGTCTCATTTGAAGTTTCTATCCCACACAACTCCTCTCCAGCCATAATCAAGCTAAACAACTTCTCAAAGGTGGACTACAACATCCTAAGGGTGGGTATCTGTAGCTTCACACCACCGCTCTCCTCAGAAGATGCAGACACTATGCTGAACAGTACATCAGTGCAGCATACAAGCACCCGTACAACTGCATGGACTCAGCCACACCCAACAGACCTAAAACCTGCTTCTCAAGGAAACACAAACTTGTTTGGTGGACATCCTCTATCAACAGGATTTACAACAAAAGTTAGAAACTGTTGTCCAAGGATAAAACAGAACAAATTCCAAATTGGAAAAACTCCCTCCTTAGCCTCAACAAGCAAATTAGATCACTAGTGAAAACCTCCAAAGCCAATTATGTATGAAAACTAGCCTCCAAAATAAAGGGAAACCACAAAGCCTTCTTCAGTTATGTCAGGAGCCTCCATGGCAAAGCCCATGTTTGTTCCAAATTAATACTTAACAGTATCACTTACACTGATCCTGTTGACTTAGCCAACCTAATAGCAGACAGGTTCAGTGCAAACTTCACCCCCCCCCGTCTCCCCCAAAAGGTCCTTTCCACATCCCTGATACTTGTCCTACTCCTCACATCTCCATAGATCAAGTGTTAAAGGCCCTATCCAAGGCAAAGAACACAGCTTCCATGGGATCTAACAGTATCCCAGGCCGTATTCTGCACCATCTCCAGCAAGAACTGACTTCGGCATTGAGCACCCTATTCATTCCAGCAGAGTGAAGAATTGCCACTGTCATCCACTTGCACAAAGGTGGTGCCACTACTGACCCTGGAAACTATTGCCCCATTAGCTTGACAAGTCTGATCTGTAAAGCCATCGAGTGTATTATTATGGATCTCATAAACAAGGACATAGGCAATCTCCAAGCACTTGACCCCATCCAGTTCGGATTTGTTAAGGGCAGATCTTGCTTGTTGAACCTGGTTGACTTCTTTGAGACTGTCACCAAGGCCCTGGATGAGGGAAAGTCAATACATACAGCTTACCTTGATTGGCCAAGGCCTTTGATACAATCCCCCACTTGGGCATCATCGAAAAGCTAACACAGCTTGGTGTAAATCCCTTTCTCATCAGGTGGGTGGCCAACTGGCTCACCAACAGGATCCCCAAAGTCAAAATAGGTATCTACACCTCCGATAGCAGACCTGTCATTAGTGGAGTTCCCAGGGATCTGTCCTGGGACCCCTACTGTTTGGCATCTACTTCTCAGAGGCCCAGGCAAAGACAAAAGGCCTGTGGCTGACCAAGTTTGCAGGCGACTGTAAGTTGGGTGCTGTCATTGACTCCCCAAATGATGTTAACATACTGCAAGAGAGCCTCACAGCAACTAATGACAGGTGCCAAAGTCATGGCCTCAAGCTAAATGCAAAAAAATGTATCATCATACCATTCGGCAGAAACCCAGCCCCTATTGCTTACCACATCAATGGCAACCCCCTAAACACACAACCAGTGGTGAGAGACCTGGGAACTCAGGTTGATAACAATCTCACATTCAACCATCATGTAGCGGCAGTGGTCAGAAAAGCCTTTTACTTGGTTCATCTAATAAGTAAAGGGATTGCATCCAGAAAAAAGGAGGTTATTACCTCTCTATACTCCTTCATTAGACCAATAATTGAGTATAACACCCCATTTGTTATGTACCTCTCTAAACATCTGCATCAACTGGAAAGGCCACAGAAATACCTCACAAAGAGAATACATGGCCTCCAACACCTGTCCTATGTGGACAGGCTCAAATCACTGTCACTCTTCTCAGTATCATACAGATTGCTCAAAGGTGATCTGTGTCTCGCCTACAAGGCAATCTCAATCCCTTTCCTACTAGAGATGCTCCAAGCATGCTTCCAAAAGGAAGAAAGTGTTGCAGAAAAGAGGAAAATCCCAGGATGCAAAAAACTCCCTTACCAGCCTCGGTAAGAAGCTGAAATCCCTCATAAAATTCTCCAAAGCTAGTTACAAAAATAAAATTGCCAAAGATTCCAAAGACAGCCACAAGGCATTCTATAGCTGTGTCAAGAATCTAAATGGCAATGCTCAGATCTGCTCTGAGCTACAGCAGAATGGCATTAAATATACTGATCCCAAGGATATTGCCAATATCCTGGCAGATCGATTCAGTGCGAACTTCACCCCCTCTCACCTCCTAAAGGGCCCACCACAAAACCAAAAGATTGCCAAATTCTGGTAATAATGGCCACACAGGTAAAAAACACACTCTCCAAAGCAAAGAATACAGCATCCATGGAACCAGACGATATCCCGGGCTGTGTACTACATGAACTACAAAATGAACTGGCACCTCACCTAAGTGTCATGTTTAATCATAGCCTCACCTCAAGCTATGTGCCCGCTGAGTGGCACACAGCTAGAGTTATCCCTCTCCACAAGGGGGAATCCATCTTGGATCCTGGGAACTACCTCCCCATCAGTCTGATGAGCTTGATCTGCAAGGCCATGGAACGTATCACCATGGAACTTATAAACAAAGACATTGGCAACCTTCAAACACTGGACCCCACACAGTTTGGGTTCGTGAAGGGCCGATCTTGTCTCCTGAACCTGACTGACTTCTTCAAATCAGTCTCCAGAGCTGTGGACGAGGGTAAGGCAGTCCACACAGCCTATGTGGACCTCGCCAAGGCCTTTGGCACCATTCCCCACTCTGGAATTATAGATATACTTACTAAGCTGGGCATTAATCCCTATGTCACTCGATGGGTTGCCAACTGACTTACTGACAGAACCCACAATGTAAAAGTAGCTGACTCCAAATCCAGCTCTAGACAAGTGACAAGTGGAGTACCTTAGGGTTCAGTCCTGGGACTGCTCTTGTTTGGTATCTACTTCTCTGAAGTACAGGCCAACATTAAGGAACTCTGGCTAACAAAGTTTGCAGATGACTGCAAACTGGGAGCCATTATTGAATCCCAAATGATGTGGATATTCTACAAAAGGGCCTTACAGAAACAGTTGCTTGGTGCCAGAGCCATGGGCTCAAGCTCAATGGCAAGAAATGTATAGTTATCCCCTTTGGGAAAAAACATGTACCTGTGAATTACCACATAGGTAGCAATACACTAAACACCAAAAGTGTGATAAGAGACTTAGGGACACAGGTGGACAGTGGTCTCACCTTCGATAACCATATTGCCACAACAGTCAGGAAATCCTTCTATGTGGCATACCTCATCAGTAAGGGCTTTTCATCCGGAAAAAAGGAGGTCATTGTCCCACTGTACTCATCACTCATTAGACCCATTATGGAATACAATGCCCCATTTGGTATGTACCTCTCAAGACATCTGCAACAACTGGAAAAACCACAGAAATACTTCACTAAAAGAATCACAGGCCTAAAGCAGATGCCCTATGCTGACCATCTAAAAATACTCCACCTATACTCTGTCGCATATCGTCTACTCAGAGGTGATCTCTGTTTAACATACAAGGCCATGTCAAACCCAGAGCTGTTGGACATGCTACACGTAAAGAAATCCCAATCCCTCAGAGCCACACACTCCATGGATCTAAACCTTGTCATCACAATGAAAAAAACATGCTGGAGAGATAGGTGCCTCCCCAGACTCTGGAATAGACTACCCATACATGTCAAGCAGAATGCCTCTTTGGCCCTCTTCAAAAGGAACCTTGATGACTGGATGGGAGATAGGAAATTCACCCCGGGGATCACGTCAGTCATCCTGCTAGACAGGGGTCCAGGGAAGTAAATATTGTAGGAAGAAATAGCCAGGGAATTGTTATGGCTAGGTTTGTATAGGCCCTAGGGCCGATAGCCTAGTACCAACCTATGAACCTATATCAGTAAGTCTAACTCCTTGCACATTACCACCTTGAAAGGCCTGAATCTAATATGTGACATCAACAAAACCTGCTGGAGAGACAGCCCCGTCTCTGAAATAGACTTCCCATATATGTCAAACAGAGTACCTCGCTTACCCTCTTTGAGCACTACCTTGATGAGTGGATGGGAACCACAAATTTGTCCCAGGGGTTCCACCTGTGTCTCTCATTGACAGGGGCGACAAGTACTGACTGAGGTTTCTTTTTGTGGATAAACTCTTGGCTAGGCTTGTAAGGGTCCCAGGGCCATTAGCCTAGTAACCTACTATGATCCTATGATAAAAGCAGCAGTGCACCAATTTTCTTAAAACAAATCACCTCTGGACTTGTTAAACAATCTAATGGCCTGGAATTCCACATCCAGTTTACTATTAACAAAACTGCTTATGGTATCATAACTAAGTTTAGGACCCCCTATATGCTCCTTCAGCCCATACCTCCTACCTAACCAGTATAAAGTCCCTATGCATTAAACCAAACAGTATTCTCCGAGCAGACTTCAACTAACTGTCCATTAACTGGGAGACATACATCCTCTGCATTACAACCAGGGGTGATAAAATCCTGAAACTGATCCTTACCAATATGGGTCAGCTTTGCTCCTCACCAATTGTAAGTTCCTCCCTGGCCATATTGGACCACAAAGCCAGAAACATTTGCCTAATGGGTGATTTCAACTACCCCACCATTAACTGGGAAAACTATTCATGTACCAACTCCTTCGCTCAACGCTTTCTGGAATTCATAAACTCCAATGCCCTGGATCAACTTATCCACACCCCCACCAGGGGCAACAATATCCTAGATCTAGTCATTACCAACATGAGTGACCTGTGTTCCACACTGAAGTCAATGCCTCATTGGTCCGATCCGACCATAAGCTAATTACCCTAGATATCCACATCCTGCCCCACCCCCCATTAAGGAAACCATGGTAAAACATTTCTCCAAAGCCAACTTCATGCTTCTTAAGACAGAAGTGGTGAACTTCATGACACCCATGCAGATGGACAATACAGTTATGACTACTGAATCCTACACAATTGCACTTTATAAGCACTTACATGAGTGCATGGATCGTGCTATCCCAAACAGAACCAATACGCTATCCTCCAAAAAAAAGGAAGTAAATCTGGTGGTCCCCTGCCATAAACAAACTGTACAACAGAAGGAAGAAACTGTTGCAAAAGAGAGTAAAATCCCACGAGTAGAGGAGCTCCCTGGTCAGCCTCAGTAAGAAGCTGCGATCCCTGATAAAATCCTCCAAAGCTAGTTACGAAAACAAAATAGCCACTGATTCTAAAGACAACCACAAAGCATTCTATAGCTATGTCAAGAATCTCAATGGCAACACTCAGATCTGCTCTGAGTTACAGCACAATGGCACTAAATATACAGACCCAGCTGATATTGCCAACATCCTGGCAGATAGGTTCAGTGCTAATTTCACCCCCCTCTCACCCCCTAAAGAGCCCATCTCTATACTGGAAGAATGCAAACTTCCTGTAATCACGGCTGCACAGGTAAAAACCACACTCTCCAAAGTCAAAAACACAGCATCCATGGAACCAGACAACATCCCGGGCTGTGTTCTACACGAACTACAGAATGAACTGGCACCCCACCTAAGTACCATGTTCAAGCATAGCCTCACCTCAGGCTTTGTGCCTGCTGAATGGTGCACAGCAACGGTTAGCCCACTCCACAAGGGGGGAGCCACCACGGACCCCGGGAACTACCGCCCCATTACCCTGATGAGCCTGGTCTGCAAGGCCATGGAATGTATCATCATGGAACTTATAAACAAAGACATTGGTAATCTCCAAACCCTGGACCCCACCCAGTTCGGGTTTGTAAAAGGCAGATCATATCTCCTAAACCTGATAGACTTCTTTGAAGCAGTCACCAAAGCCGTAGACAAGGGTAAGGTGGTTCACACAGCCTATCTAGATCTTACCAAGGCTTTCAACACCATCCCCCACTCTGGAATTATAGATAAACTCACTAAACTAGGTATAAATACCTATGTCACAAGATGGGTTGCCAACTGGCTCACTGAAAGAACCCACACTGTGAAAGTAGCAGACTTCAAATCTGACTTCAGACCAGTGACAAGTGGAGTACCACGGGGTTCAGTCCTGGGTCCTCTCCTGTTTGGTATCTACTTCTCTGAAGTACAGGCTAACACAGGTCTTTGACTAACGAAGTTTGCAGATGACTGCAAGCTAGGAGCCATAGTCAAGTCCCCAAATGATGTGGACATCCTACAAAAGGGCCTCACTGAGACAGATGCCTGGTGTCAAAGCCATGGCCTCAAGCTCAATTCCAAAAAGTGCATTGTCATCCCCTTTGGTAAAAACTCTGTACCCATGAACTACAACATAGGTGGTAATATACTTAACATCAAAAGTGTGATAAGAGACCTTGGGACACAGGTGGACAGTAGTCTCTCCTTTGATAATCACATTGCCACAGTAGTCAGGAAATCCTTCTACGTGGCACACCTCATCACAAAAGGTTTCTCATCCAGAAAAAAAGAGGTCATTGTTCCCCTCTACTCATCACTCATTAGACCCATTATAGAGTACAATGCCCCTTTTGGTATGTACCTCACAAGACATCTACAACAACTGGAAAGGCCACAGAAATACCTCACAAAGAGGATTACCGGCCTCAAACGGTTGCCCTACTCAGACCGTCTCAAAAAACTCCAGCTGTACTCCATTGCATATCACCTACTCAGAGGTGATCTCTGCCTAACATACAAAGCTATGTCAAACCCAGAGCTGTTGGACATGCTCCACTTCAAGAAATCCCAATCCCTCCAAGCTACATGCTCTAGGGACCTAAACCTTGTCACCACAATAAACAGAACATGCCGGAGGGATAGATTCCTGTCCCATACCCTGGAATAAACTACCTATCTATATCAAACAAAGCTCCTCATTAGCACTCTTCCAGAAAAATCTTGATGATTGGATGGGAAATAGGAAATTCACCCCGGGGATCACCTCTGTGGCTCTGCTCAACAGTGGCACAGGAAAATAATTTTCTTGGGTGGCAAAAGCCAGGGTACCTTTTTGGCTGGGCTTGTATAGGCCCCAGGGCCAGTAGCCTCGTACCTACCTATGAACCTATGAACCTACCTTGCCATTCAGATATTATACCAAGCCTAATCTACTAAAATTGAGTTAAGACCTGGCTGTATTGAAAAGGACCTTCTGCCTGGACAATGTCACTGCTTATGTAGAATTCTTTACAGCCAGATGTTATGGACATGTAAATAGCTGCACAGATGCATCTGTCTTCCACAGAAATAAATACAAACCAAATTTTAAAATAACCCCCTGTGGTGAAAACCTAACATAAACAGGCTTTATAATAAAAGAAAAAAATCATTGTATGCAAAAATAAAATTTTAGTCTCAAGATACCAATTATATTCATGCTAAGAACACTGATCAAATCAACTGAAGCCAGATATGAGGTAAAAATAGTCATCCAGGTGAAGGATGACCAACAAAGCCTTCTTTAACTGTTAGGAATCTCAGAAAGAATGCCCAGCACTACACAGAACTAACAGTAAAGGCTATCACACACTTGGACCCAGAGGACCTAGCCAATATACTAGCAGACAAATCTACTTCAAACTTCAACCCCCTTTCCTCTCCTATATTCCCCAGATCACAAACCTGCATCTACCCCCACAGTACACTTAAATCTTTCAAGAACAAGTCCTCAAGGTGCTATCCACGGCCAAGAGCACTACTTCTATTTGGTTAGGTAGCACACTGGGTTGCCTACAGGTTAGTCTGAAACATGACTTGTCAGACACCCTGGAGAGATTATTTAGTGTCAGTATCCAAAAGGGTTCATGCCAAATGAATGAAGGACAGCAACAGTCATCCCCTTGCACAAAGGTGGGTCATCAATGGGATGGGGTAATTACAGACCCCAAACATCTGACCAGCCTCACCTGGAAGGCTTGGGAAGGATCATTATGGAATTAATACATAAGGACATAGATAACCTACAAACTCTTGACCCAAGCCAGTTCGATTTGTCAAGGGCATATCCTCCTTTCTTAACGTGATTGACTTCTTCAAGAAAGTTACTGAAGCAATGGATGAAGAGAAATCAGTACACATTGCGTATCTAGACCTCACAAGGCCATTCAACACCATCTCACACTCACATATAGCAGATAAACTATCCAAGCCAAATGTTAATACCTATGTAACTCACAGGACAGCAAATTGGCTCACAAATAGATCACAGAAAGTCCCTTTAGTTTTATGCACAGGTCAGGTATATTTTTATCAACCAGAGGAGAAGTTGTGGATAGCAGTTAATAGAGTTGAAGGATTTTATCTGGGAGGGGGAGACTGCAAGAGTCAAGTGGCATAAGATGATCCTTCCAATAGAACAAGGTGGTTTGGGATTACTTTATTTGAAGGGGTATTTCAGAGCCACACAGCTAATGCTGCTATAAATACAACAATCAGAAGGCTATACTTCAAAGTGGAAAGCAATGATAATGAAACTGGGGAAGTTCAAGAAACAAGGAGAGACTGGGACTTTGTATGCAGATCCTAAAGGACTATAACAATAACCATATATAATGTAGGTATTTTTATACTCAATGTAGACTCCAAATAATTTTTCCACAGGTGGATAGCAAATGTTGGAAGTGTGATGGGGAAGAAAGAGGTACTAGTGAACATATTTTCGGGGAGTGTAATGAGTTGGCAGACTTTACATATTATATTCATGAAGTAGCAGAATGTATTATAAGAACTAGAACACAAGAAGGGAGAAAGGAGATTCTGCTCATAGGGTGACTGCAATTAGGGATACAGACAACAGGCAATAGAGGTCTGGAATTTACTGGTGAAAACTGGCAAAGTAACCAAGGTATTAGAGACAGAAAATAACAGAATGGGGAAAAGCCAAGAACTTATTTGGACTGCAGGCTGAGACTGCCTTCCCTGTCAAGGACTGCTAGCAGATTATAGCAAAGAGAAAGAAATAGGGGATCCTGAGCAAATGACCAGCATTGGTAGATTTTTCAGTAGAGTCTAGAACAGAAGCTACTGTTAAAAAAGGGATAATTAGGACAGCATATAAAATATTGTATGATAACAATAAGAACTAATCAGATGAGGTTAGAAAAGATTGGGAAGAGAGACTGGATAAGCAATACACCAAGAAACAATAGGGGGATATATGTATGACTCCCAAATATACAACAAAGTCTACAAGATTTAGGATCTTTGCTTGAAAGTATTTACATAGGTATTTTTATACTCCATGTAGACTCCAAAGAATTTTTCCACAGGTGGATAGCAAATGTAGGAAGTGTGATGGGGAAGAAAGAGGTAATAGGGAACATATTTTTGGGGAGTGTTATGAGATGGCAGATGTTGCTCTCCTACTTTGGACACAATAAAAGAGTCTTCATGGGTTCTGTTCAAGCAGCTTTATTATATACAAACACACCACAATTGTAGTTTACTGACTTTAATTTAAGTAACTTATATACAAACTAACTAATGCAATCATACATGCTCACTTTCTGGCTGCACTTCCAAAATGGCACTGGGAATAGCATGTGCCCAGTATTTATATGTGCATGTTCATTCCTTGATATGCTTCTTAAAGATACAGCACATACACTCTGATCTACAGCAGACTTTAAAAAATCCTTGCAGACTATTCTATCAGAAATACTGGATAAGCAAATTGGTATAACTAAGGAAATTATTTTTCTGAGCCATGATACTTGGAATTTTCTACATATAATAAGGCCTTGCACTAATTATGGTGACTGCCAAAAAAGCAGTTACTAGAAAATAGAAATCAAAGTCTAAAGCAACTGTAGTAGAGGTAGTGAATATAGTAACGGAGAAAAAACACCTGGAAATGGGATCTTTATAAAGGTAGGAGCAAATTACATAGAAGAAATGGGAACTGTGGGAACAATATATGCAGAATAACATTTTGAAGGAGGAATGAAGTTTAAAAGAAGACAGGATGTGAATGAGCTCTGTTATGTTTGACTGACAATGACTGGATATATTATAAGTGATGTATAATGTTTGCAACTAAAATATTTCAATATGGTTTGTTTTCATTTATATAAATGTATGATTGCTTGTGTCATAAGTGATAATGTAATGAAGTTTCTTGTTAAAAAAGGATATGCATTAAAAAAAAAGATCTCAGGAAATTAGGATGTTCAGTTATCTTCCACCTTTGTGTGAAACAGTACTTCCTGTTATCTTGTAAGTTTAAATTGTGCCCTTTTGTTCTACATCTTTTTAATGGCACATACTCAGATTATATGGCTTGCTTTAAGATACTCATACACATTTATCTTCTCTGCCATCTTTTTTCAAGATCAAGACTAAATATATTAAACTCAAAATTATTTGTTTTATTTTGTTAACTAGGAAAGTCCAGTGGGCATAGATCATAGCAGAGGTGCAGAAAAAAGCTATAGTTAAGATACATAAGCCATGTACTGCAGAATACATTATTGTATCATTGTATGTACGTACGTATGTATGTATAAATGCATGTATGTATGTATGCAGTACATGCATACATTTATTTAGTTATTGTGATTGATAACAAGGTATGTCTTCTAGGTGGATCCTGTTTTTGATGACATTCATAAGAGAATAATGAGAAGACACAAAAAGCGGGATCAAACCAGGTGAGTAACACAGGATGAAGAATACAGGTGAAGAAAGATTCTGTACTCAAGAAAGACTAAGGGCAGAACATGAAGAGTGGGAAGAAGGCCTCGAGTGTAATCCCATATGTCTTGTTACTAATGAGTGTATTTTACAGCACTGTGCACCAAATATTTGGAAACTGGTTCCCCTGCATAAATATGGCTAATCAGATAGCATCTTTACCTTACATACTATGTTCCTGCACAGTACATTCTTTAAGATCTTTGAAAATTAATTGAAATGAAATCTCATCAAATCATACTGCATATCTTGACGTGCAGTTATCTAACATCTTACATATGCCTATCTCAAAATATTATCTGGAAAATTGCTGAATTAGATGTTGTGACTGAATCCACTTATAACTATACAAGTATATGCTTGCAAATAAGTATATATGCATGCATTCTTTGATCATGTCGTAGTTTATTTGCATAACATTTTGTTAACTGGGTAAATGAATTTGTCTGGGCAAATCTATCACTTTTCTTTTTATATGACATATTTCTTTCTACTAGTAATTCATCTCTTACCAGGCTCCATAAAAAAATCTTGACATTCTACTTTCTAATTTGCTTATTTTTATAACTTTATTTATTTCATCTGTTAGATTTTCCCATGATTTTGCATAGTAATGTTTTATCATTGCATTCTTTTACCATACTTTTCTTTCTTTTTCTGTAAATTCAGAAATTCAATTAATTGTAAAATAAATACCCCCTATTTACTGCATCACCTAAACCTTTGCTTTTCTCTTTTTTAAAGCCATTGGTATCACCTCTAGACACTTATTTGTACAAATTATTACTTCTTTTACCCAAATTTTTTTTCAATTATTATACAGGCTTATGTTAACAAAACTGGAATTCTTAACCCTTCAGGTGTTATATACCCCACCTCCTTCATTTTGTAATTTATTTCATATACTATCACATTCACAATGAATACAAAGAGTTTACAACTCCATTGGTCATCCCTGTCTTACACCACTCTATATATGCACCTCTTGGCTTAACCAGCCATTTACAAGTACTTTTACTTTATTATTACTATACAGTGACATACATAATTCCCTAACTTTCTCACTTATATTATATTCTTTCATTATCCCTAATAAGATTTCATGCCCAATTGTATCAAATACTGAAACCTGTGTTCTAAGAGACTGCCTTCCAGACTATCTGCAAATATACAGAACTGAGTATATTTTTTGGTTATAGAGTTTGTTAATTGTTGCTTAGATCTCTGTTGAAACTGTTGTCTCACTGTTCTGAGAGACTGATCTGCAGATATACAGAGCTGAGTATATATTTTTTTGGTTTTAGAGTTTGTACTGGTAGTTGTTGCTTAGATCTCTGTTAAAACTGTTTTGTTCCACCCACCCTCCCTATTTTTGGTTTGTAGTTTAAATGTGGTGGCTTTTGCAGTTGCCCGCCCCACTGTAGATTTGATCTGGGACACTCCCCCAGTCCCATCTCTTTACCACATTCTACCTAATAAACTCTCTCTGCACTTGCTTTCAGTCCTTTTTAATTTAATTGCATTTTTTAAACTGTGTTTGGTCTAATATTGCTACATACTCAAGTGTGCTAGCTTGCACTGCATGTGAATTGTTTATACTGCTGTTTTTGCTATTTTTCTGTAAAAAAACAAAACAAAACTGTAAGCCTGTTTCCTACCTTTCCTGTAGCTAGTGTTCCAGATACAGATTTGCTGTATCCAGGACTGTATGTAAGCTTCTGAGCCCCCCAAGCCTTTTTGTGTTGGAGGGAAACCTTCTAGCTTATCAGTGGGAGTGGTAAGCACTAGGTAACCTATCTACTACATAAGGAGTGGTTCTGGCCCAGAAATTGTAGTTATTGGCTGTTTGGGCAATCTCTTCCATCTCTCTCAACTTTCTGATTTGAAAGCCTGCATTTGCACTTCTTGCTGTTCTGTAACTTGTCTAGTGCAGATACAGATTCTTAGTTTTAGCACTTAAATTTGCTTATTCATGCTCAGCACTTGTTCAGAACTTGTAGGCACTAAATAAGCTACCTATTAGTATAGCACTCAATCTTCCTCATTACCTAGAGAAAAACAGTTTTTGTACTTAATTTTCTCACTTGCTTAGAGAAAAACAGCGTTTGTACTCACTTTCCTCACTTATCTAGAAGAAAATAGTTTTTTATTCAGGCATGTCCAAGGGTCAGCTCCCAGTGTTCTCTCCTGTCTATCTGATGAATCTGGGCATCTTGAGGCAATGTAGAAATTGCCTCATGTACACAGACAACCCTCTCCTCCTACCACCCAACACTACAACCTGTGAGAGATGCACTTATCTAGCCAAACTGGAGGTAAAGCTTTCTCCAACCAAGACTGAACTTGACAGTGATGCGGAGAAGGTAAACATTTGCACCACACCACACCACCCTCATTACATAGTCTCACTAAATCTACACCACCAAAATCCACACATAGTAACACAAAAACATTTGATGAGGCTCTCAATAATAATCTGTCTAACCAACAGAGACCTCCAAAGCAGAAACCCAAGCAACCTCCATCCCCCAACACAACCCAAATGATACATAGCCCACAGACTCAGTGTGCCACTCAACCACAGCCAATAAGGCAAAACAACCTACCCAACACACTAGTCATAGTTGACTCTATAGTCAGGCACACTGATGTCCCACTCACCAGGCTAAACAAGGAGAAGGTTACTGTCAGCTGCCTGTCAGGTGCCAGGATCTGCCACATAACCCATGCACTCAGGTCACTCCACAACAAGTACAAATATGACTTTGTCATTGTCCATGTTGGTGTGAATGACCTGAAACATACCTCCCTGGACTACATGAAAAGAGACATGGAAGAGCTCTCTGATCTTGTAGCCCAGGCAGGTATGACCCTAGCCCTGAGTAGCATTCTGCCATCACCCAGAATGATACCACAGTACAAGGACAAAATGAGTGACTTCAACAATTGGCTAATCTTCTGGTGTCATTCTAAGGGGATCCAGTATCTGTCTTCTTGGGATGACATGGTCAACAGACCATGATGCTTTGCCACACATGGCCTGCACCTGTTGGCCCTGGGATTCTGGATACTGGCTAAGGCTCTTGCTGCCCCTATAGTGCCTTTTGTAGGCAAGGTTCAAATAAAAAATTCACTTCCATAATGGGAACAGGCAAGCAAAAACTGAGGGTAATGCTACTCAATGCTAGAAGTCTAAATCTCAAAATGCACTCACTCGAGGCAATCCTTAAAATGGAGAGCATCGATATCTGTGCAGTGACTGAGACATGGTTCAAGGCTCCAGGGAGCGCCCCTGCACTACCAGGCTATAACTCATACCACACATTTTGGCCATGTGACCTGGACCGAAACACCAAAGGCGGAGGTGTGTCCATATTCATTAAGGATATCCACACCTCCAGGCTAGTTGCTCAGCATAATGCATCTGAGGTTATCCAAGTGCAACTAACTCTTGGCAAAACTGAAATCCAAATTTTAGCATGCTACAGATCCTCCACCATGGCCTAGGATCCCCACTCCTCTTTTCTTGATGTACTGGAAAATATTAGGGTTCAAACAAACACCCTAATAATGGGTGACTTCAAATACCCCACCATTAACTGGGAAAACTACTCATGTACCAACTCATTAGCTCAACGCCTTCTGGAATTCATAAACTCCAATGCCCTGAATCAACTTATCCACACCCCCACCAGGGGCAACAATATCCTAGACCTAGTCATTACCAACATGAGTGACTGGTGTTCCACACCTGAAGTCAAATCCTCGTTGGTCTGATCTGACCATAAGCTAATCACCCTTGATATCCACATCCTGCCCCCACCCCCCATTAAGGAAACCATGGTAAAAAATTTCTCCAAAGTCAACTTCATGCTTCTTAAGACAGAAGTGGTGAACTTTGAAAAATATTATATGGTGCTAGTCACTCATCTGGCTCATCATTGAAAAAATATATGGAGCTCTCTCTCTGCTTACTGCTTCTTACTGCTTGCTCTTGCTGTGGGATTTGAAGTCTTCTTAACACACTCAGTCTTGCTGGCTGGATTCTGCTAAAATTCAAAGTCTGGTTATATTTGCATTCACAGTCTGTCGCATACAGAAACTTGCAGAATATACACTGATGAGAGAATATACTTTGCAGCACCTGTCTTTAAGAGCAGTAACCAATAACTTTTATAATAAACCAAACTGGACAAACGTTGCAGTTTAAACTACTGTTCCACTTTACTTCTCATATAGTACAGATGATGTGATAGATATAACATTTACCTCAGGACACCAAATGTGTCCCTACCATACCCCTAACATAACTAGATTTAATACAGACTTTTTATACATATTTTAGTTAAACTCACACCCTCTAGGTTTTGGAAAGATACTGGCTTGATGACGCAAATGCTAACACATCTGTTCTTGTCCAAATGCTGATAAGTAAACTGTCTTCAAGGAAACGCCTTGTGGATTAGAAAAGCACATTTTTAAACTTTCTTAGAAAAGCATGTCCTGTTGTCCAGTGAAAGCAGATTACATTCTTGTCATGTCTGTAAGAAGTTCAGCTTTCTTGATGTGTGTGTGTAATACACTCATAAGCAAGTTCCTTATTTTTTTAAGCCACAGTCATTTAGTATGGTTGCTGATCACATATTACTAAACTCTGTTTCTGTATTTAAGCAAACTTTTTCTTTCAGCATATTTAATATCTAACAATTCCCTCTGTTTTTAAACATACTCAAAACATTTTATACTGATATGTATTTTTTATCACATTATATAGAAAATACAAGAAACAAACTTTTAGTCTTCTTTTGATCAAAATGCAATTTTACATAGTTAATACAATGATATTAAGTATCACTACCAAAACTGAATGTATTTAACAACTTTTTCTTTTGCAGACCATTCTGTGAAAATATTTTATCAGTTATGAGCTGTGTCTGCTTTAGTTTAACTTGATTAATTTATTCTTTTGCAATTACAGAATTTAATTTATGACTTAGAACTGTTTCATTAACACTTTGCAACTTGTTGAATTAAATCTTTACTTTTATTGATTATTTTATATCAAAATATTAGAGATAGACTAATATCTATAAGAGACAAAAACCATGTGCTACTGCAAGCATTTATGCACTATTGAAAATATACAGTTTCAATGTCATTTTAACCATAACATTGTGGTCATGTCTTTGAACTGCCCATTAACATCTTGGTAAAGTACTGAACTGGGCTTATATAATAAATATTTGAAAGCAATTATTTTACTTGGGTAAAACCAGTGATATTACAACTTGACAAATTACTTTTAAACTTATTACAATGTATTCTGTACAGTATGTATTTACGCAGACTGTTTGCTATTCATGCATTTCAATCTAGCAGCTATCCTGAACCCAATTTTTTAAAACATGGTTTTTCACACATATTCATTGCTAGACATTAATTTAATTTGTACTGAATTCTTCTGTATTTGTACATACAAAGACTATAAAGTAAATTTAGTCTAATCTTACAAATTTAATAGCATTAATATTAAGCAAAATCTTGGAAAATGTTTATGTCTCTTTAGAAATATCTAGTGGAATTGATACCAAATCCATATGTCCTGTTATTTTCTTTTTTATACCAACATTGTTTTGTCAAAAACATATTAAAAGTAGTGACCATTTTTGTTCAATTTTTTTACATATCTTTACTCTCTCTTGTATAGCTGTTATCAATTTTAAGCCATCTCTTGTTTTTTTAATCCATCTTTTGTATAGCTTTACAGTTTAACAGGTTGTAAATACAATTTAATACTAAACAATACAATAATAACTAGAATGACAGCTATAAAATATTTTATCCTATCAGGTTTAATCTGTTTACCAATATTTCTAATGCACTAATACCTGTTTTTCCCATCCCCGAAACAGTATTGTTAAGAAGGAACAATATATTATTTCTGCTCTGTAGCTTTATTTCAGACCCTTTTGCAACACATACTGCTCACACAGTGTGTAAAACTGATAAAGTACCCCTCCCCCTGTAGTTCTGCAGTATTGTATATCTGCTTTATACTGTGAGAATAGAATGTATGTCAGCCCATCACTTTGGTTATACATTTGCTTTATTTTTTGTTTTCTTTTCTGTTGCCTTTGCTGTCTATTTCTACTAGTAGTAGTTATTTGTACCCTCCTGTCTACTTTATTTAAACTGTATGTATACTATAACCCATCTGTTGGCTATACTTGATGTAACTAAGGTTTTTTTTTTTATCAGTGACATATATGCACAATTGTGATGTTTTATTATAATTACCAAATAGTGTTGCATGTGAACATTTTAACAATTATGTTTTAATAACAATAAGTTTTTAGAAAAGCTTAAGCCACTTGTCTGGCAGTCTTGTTTCTTATCTTATCTTTTCAACATTTCCTGTAACTATTCATCCATTTTAGGAAGGTCTGAGCTCACATTTCAGTTAACCCTTTTTAGCATTTTTCCTTTAATCATCTATTAGTAAAATGCTGTTATAAAACACTTAGTATTATATTTGTGATTTGCATAACTATGCAAACTAAACATTATTTTACAATTTGTTTACATATTTTTTAACTTTTGATTTCAGTATTTTTTTATTTATTTAACTGTTCTGACTTAATTTTACAAAGACTGTTTGACTAATACCATCCGTGATTTTATTTCTTTTTAAAATTCAGAACTTTAACTGTTTGGTGTGGTGTTACTATAGAATTATATAAAAAAATGTAAAAAAATAAATAGATATTAGCTTAACAAACACATTTATATATTTACATTATTTATATTTGATGTTGTCTGCCTGTTATTCTTGTGCATTGTATAAAAAGAAAATACATGCATGTCAGTCTTGTGACTTTAAATCATTATTCTTATTAACTATTTTTATTTAATTTTTATATACAAAAACTGTTTTGTTTACCTTTTGACTATGCTATGAGAATGTCAGTCATATGCTCTACTTTACTGTAGTACTGATAAATACATTGCTTTAATTGAATCGAAGTTTTAAACATTTGAGAATGATTTGTATTTCACCATCCTACCATGTAAGCTTAACCATTTTCAAAACACAAACATATTATAAAATATATCTCTTTTGTACAGATCAGCTGTAGTTTCCTACTCTTTCCCAATGTATGAAGGAAGTCAGTCTCTGTCGGTTCAGCTAATCTATTTTCTTCATCTTGTAACTGTTGTTTAAGAGTCTCCTCATGGTCTGCCTGATATGTCTCAGGAACCTGTTCTGCTGAATCTGAAACTCCTATGCACTTTTGAAAAAAATGTTTGTATAACTTGTTTAAATTTCCTGAACTCATTGTGTCTCTTTTTAGAAGTTTACTACATTTTTTGTAACAAAATGTACTAAGGGTTCTATCAGTAACTGATTTGACTCACATGTGGTGACAGGACATAACTGTTTAACATCTGAATATAATGGAAACACTTTAGCCTTAGTTAATTCTTTATCATGAACAGATCTGTCTTCACAGTCTATTGTTTTATGACATAATACACAAAATGCAGTTTTTGTTGAGTCACACAATAAACATTTGTTATACCCCACATAGTTTTCTTTGAGATACCAGTTAAATATTGTAATACATTTGCATAATGCCTTACTATCAACCTGCCCTACTAAGGTTTTACATTTACTAATATGCTGTGTATACCAACATTGCAATTTTTTACATTTGCTTGAATTATGCATGAAAATATCCATACTGTCTAATTAAACATCCAAACTGTCTAAAATATGCAAACTGTCCAATATCCAAACTGTCTAAAAATATACAAACTGTCTAAGAAATATACAAACTATTTAACATCATCCACACTAAATATGTGACACAGAAAAAAGTCTTACCAGTTAGCAAGAAAACAGGTGATCAGGCTGTTGTTGCTGATGGCTAGAAATTTTTCAGAGTCACTTGAGAAGCTGGGAAAGCACAACAGGCAGTGGACTGTTGGGCTAGTGGATATCCCCCTTTTCTTTAGTGAAATTATGGCACTGCAACTGGAACTTCTGTCTCACTCCGGATGTAGACGTCTAAAAAACTTTACTACTGCAAGCTGCATAAACTGGAATACTTCTGTTCAGAATTGACACATACGTACAAATGTTAGTTACTGCAATTTAACTGAAGTAACCCTCTGCAGGGCTTACCATCACTTCCCCTGTGTTTGAATGCAGATTATAGGTTCAAATGCAGGTATTAGGTTCAAATGCAGACTAGCTTGCCATTGAAAAATTATATGGAGCTCTCTCTCTGCTTACTGCTTCTTACTGCTTGCTCTTGCTGTGGGATTTGAAGTCTTCTTAACACACTCAGTCTTGCTGGCTGGATTCTGCTAAAATTCAAAGTCTGGTTATATTTGCATTCACAGTCTGTCGCATACAGAAACTTGCAGAATATACACTGATGAGAGAATATACTTTGCAGCACCTGTCTTTAAGAGCAGTAACCAATAACTTTTATAATAAACCAAACTGGACAAACATTGCAGTTTAAAGTACTGTTCCACTTTACTTCTCATATAGTACAGATGATGTGATAGATATAAAATTTACCTCAGGACACCAAATGTGTCCCTACCATACCCCTAACATAACTAGATTTAACACAGACTTTTTATACATAGTTTAGTTAAACTCACACCCTCTAGGTTTTGGAAAGATACTGGCTTGATGACGCAAATGCTAACACATCTGTTCTTGTCCAAATGCTGATAAGTAAACTGTCTTCAAGGAAACGCCTTGTGGATTAGAAAAGCACATTTTTAAACTTTCTTAGAAAAGCATGTCCTGTTGTCCAGTGAAAGCAGATTACATTCTTGTCATGTCTGTAAGAAGTTCAGCTTTCTTGATGTGTGTGTGTAATACACTCATAAGCAAGTTCCTTATTTTTTTAAGCCACAGTCATTTAGTATGGTTGCTGATCACATATTACTAAACTCTGTTTCTGTATTTAAGGAAACTTTTTCTTTCAGCATATTTAATATCTAACAAACTTCATGACACCCATGCAGATGGACAATGCTGTTACAACTGCTGAATCCTACACAAATGCACTCTATAAGCACTTACACGAGTGCATGGATCGTGCTATCTCAAACAGAACCAAGATGCTATCCTCCAAAAAAAGGATGCCAATCTGGTAGTCCCCTGCCATAAACAAACTGTACAACAGAAGGAAGAAACTGTTGCAAAAGAGAGTAAACTCCCATGAGTGGAGGAGCTCCCTGGTCAGCCTCAGTAAGAAGCTGAGATCCCTTATAAGATCCTCCAAAGCTAGCTATGAAAACAAAATCACCACTAATTCCAAGGACAACCACAAAGCATTCTATAGCTATGTCAAGAGTCTCGATGGCAACACCCAGATCTGCTCTGAGTTATAGCACAAAGGCAAGAAAATTACAGAACCAACTGATATTGCCAACATCCTGGCAGATAGGTCCAGAGCTAACTTTACCCCCCCCCCTCACTCCATAAAGGGCCCATATCTATACAGGAAGACTGCACAGTCCCTGTAATCACAACTACGCAGGTAAAAGCTGCACTCTCTAAAGCCAAAAACACAGCATCCGTGGGACTGGACAACATCCCAGGCTGTGTTTTACATGAACTTCAGAATGAACTGGCTCCCCACTTAAGCACCATGCTCAATAATAGCCTCGCATCAGGCTTTGTGCCCACTGAATGGCACACAGCAACAGTTATCCCACTCCACAAAGTGGGAGCCACCACTGATCCCAGGAACTATTGACCTATTAGCCTGATGAGCCTGGTCTGCAAGGCCATGGAACCTATCATCATGGAACTCATAAACAAAGACAGTGGTAACCTCCAAACTCTGGATCCCACCCAGTTCGGGTTTGTGAAAAGCAGATCATGCCTCCTGAACCTGATTGACTTTTTTGAGGCAGTCACCAAAGCCGTAGATGAGGGTAAGGTGGTTCACATAGCCTATCTTGACCTCGACGAGGCTTTTGACACCATCCCCCATTCTGGAATTATAGCTAAACTCACTAAACTAGGTATAAATCCCTATGTTACAAGATGGGTTGCCAACTGGCTCACTGACAGAACCCACACTGTAAAAGTTGCAGACTCAAAATCTGACCTCAAAGCAGTGACAAGTGGAGTACCACAGGGTTCCGTCCTGGGACCTCTCCTGTTTAGTATCTACTTCTCTGAAGTACAGGCTAACACAGAAGGCCTCTGGCTAATGACGTTCGCAGATGACTGCAAACTAGGAGCCATAGTCAAGTCCCCAAATGATGTGGACATCCTACAGAAGGGCTTCGCTGAGACAGATGCCTGGTGTCAGAGCCATGGCCTCAAGCTCAATGCCAAAAAGTGTAGTGTCATCCCCTTTGGTAAAAACTCTGTACCCATGAACTACCACATAGGCAGCAATCTACTTAACACCGAATGCATGATAAGAGACCTTGGGACCCAGGTGGACAGTAGTCTCTCCTTTGATAGTCACATCGCCACAGTAGTCAGGAAGTCCTTCTACGTGGCACACCTCATTATAAAAGGGTTCTCATCCAGGAAAAAAGAGGTCATTGTTCCCCTCTACTCGACACTCATTAGACCCATTATAGAGTACAATGCCCCTTTTGGAATGTACCTCACAAGACATCTGCAGCAGCTGGAAAGGCCACAGAAGTACCTCACAAAGAGGATTACTGGCCTCAAACAAATGCCCTACACTGACCGCCTCAAAAAACTCCAGCTTTACTCCATAGCATATCGCCTACTCCGAGGTGATCTCTGCCTAACATATAAAGCTATGTCAAACCCAGAGCTGTTGGACATGCTACACCTTAAGAAATCCAAATCCCTCCGAGCTACATGCTCTAGGGACCTAAACTTTGTCACCACAATAAACAGGACATGCTGGAGGGATAGATTCCTGTCCCAAAGTCTTTCCATACTCTGGAACAGGCTACCCATCTTTGTCAAGCAAAGTTCTTCATTAGCACTCTTCAAGAAAAATCTTGATGAGTGGATGGGAAATAGGAAATATACCCCAGGGATCACTTCTGTGTCTCTGCTCGACAGTGGCACAGGAAAATAACTTTCTTGGGTGGCGTAAGCCAGGGAACCTTGTTGTTTAGGCTTATGTAGGCCCTTGGGCCGATAGCCTAGTACCTAGCTATGAACCTATGAACATATACCTTAATAAGGTCTCCTCTCATGATTTTCACTTCATTTCTATTCATAATATCATCTACACTTTCTCTATCATTAATAATTCTTGAAACCCTTCCCCTTTATACTATATATACTATCTTCCATAATAATTTCCATTTTAGTTTTAAATCTCTTTTGCATTATTTTCATACAATCTTATAATCATTATTATTCAATACTATCGGACTCCAGCTTTTTAATTATCTTCTGTCTTCCTTCCTCCATATAAATGTATGTATTCCACTACATAATTCATTATATATAGAACCTTAATTTAACCATTCATTGAAAATCTTTAAAAAAATCTTTATTTGCCAATCCCTCAAGTTTTTATATATTTCAGACACAATTCCATCTGCTCCTGCAGCAGAATCTAGATTTACTTTATCTAGCTCATATAACAGAATCTCCTTTTCCAATTCCCTATTCTCTTTTTCTGTTAACTTTTTTACCCTCTGTTTTTTTACTACTTTTTCGTTCGTTAAACATTTCTTGTACATATTGTACTTCACTGTTCATAACTGTTTCCTGAATTCTTTCTATTTATTATATTACATCTTTTATGTCATTACACTACCATTTTCCTGTACTAATCTGTTTAAATAACTTGATGCTTCTTTTCTTTTTCCTTGTAAAAATATCTTTGCTTATGTAATAATTCTTGTATTTTTCTTGCTCTCTTTCATATAATTCTTTTTCTTTGTCAAAGTACTTTCTACCATTTTGTTCTAAATACTTAAATGCAACCTTATATATTATTTTATATTTTTCTCTCTCTACTTTTCTCACATCTTATTGCCACTGTAAAAAAACATTTTTTCAATATTTTTCCTTAACTATCATCCAGGATTCAGACCAGTTTTTACAAAATATTTACATAATAATATGATCTTTCCATAACTCTATTACTAAACTCTTTCCTTCTTCATACCATGCTTTCTCATTTAGCCTTTTTATTCATTTGACTATTTTTATATATTTTTTGTTTTCCTTTATCTCTAGCTATACTGCAAGATGATCAGAAAATTCTGTTTCAACAACCTCCCCTTCTTCTATAACTAAACCTTCTGATACTATTAAATCTAGTTTAGTTCTATACACACCCCTTTTGTAAGTCCTTGATTTTTTGTCCCAAAGTTTTAACTTACCATATCTTATAACTTCTAACAGTTTTCTTATATCATTTCCTTTCTTTTTATGCTTGCCTCTTAAATCACAATTAAACCCTGTTGTTATTATAATATTCACATTTATCACTACATAGTTTAAAATCTAATTAAATAAACCTTCCCTTTCTTTACAATTAGTATAAGCGTATAATGTTATAATTCTATATACATGTTCTTTCCATTTTAAATCTACAATTGTTAATCTTCCCATCTTTGCTAAAGTTACATCTAATATCTTTACTGTATTTCTACAGAATACAGCTATTCCTGAACAGCTCTCATTTTCTAAATTCCAGATTATCTTTCTTCCCTATAGTTTCTCCATTGCAATATTTCTTTATTTGTCAAAAATATTGTGTCTTCTAATATAATTACATTTACATCACATGTATTCACTCTAAAATCACTATTCTTCTTACTATATTCTTAATACTATTTACATTTACAGAAAGTGCTCTAAAATTATAATTTTCTCTTTTCCTTAGATTCATGGTTTCATAAGTTCATAGTTAATTACTGGGCTCACTGCCTTAATGGGCAATTCTAAGCCTAGCTAATTTTCCTCCCAAAGGTGAGAACAAACACTGTATCTTGTGTCTATGAGTCAAATAACTTAACAATTATATCAAACCCCAACCATTAGGTGTATATATTCTTTTTCATCCATTTCCTTTCTTTTCCTTCTGTACTTGTCCCTCTTTTTGTGTCTTTTGGCTTTTCCTGGTTTGGGGTCTCCACAGCGGAACTCCGATCCGCTAATGACTGGCAGTAGATTTTTACGTGCCAAGTTGCCAGCCCTGATGCACAACCTTCAACAAAGGTATGCCCATTCACACGTCTCAACACAGAAGACACTCTAGCTGAGAATCAAACAGGACAACGTCTTACTGTGAGGCGACAATGCTACTGCAGCACCATCACCGCAGTCTTTTGTACTTGTTCCTCTAAATTTTATTTTTCCTTCTTTTACCCTTTTACCAATATAATTTTTTTTCTTTTACTATGTCCCAATTTATACTTTACTTATTTCAGAGCCTTCTTCTGTGTCCTCTTTATTATTTATTTCTCATCTAATTTTTCTTATTTTTCTACTACTTCTAAAATGTATTCACTTTGTTCATTTTCTTCTTTTTCTTTACTCTTATTTTCATTTTTACAGTTCATCCATAAATGTCTAATTTTGTTACATTTATAACTTTCAGTTCACATCTTTTTTCATCATACTCCATTTCCCCACAAATATAATATTTTATTTTATCACAGTTACTTATCAAATGTCCTTCTTTTCCACAAAAAACATGTTTTGGGTTGTCACCAGTATTTTACAACGTCCTTATTTCCCTTCATATTTATCATGCTTGGTGTATGTATATTTTTTCCTATTTTTAACACAATATTACAATCCCAGCTACTAACCAACAAAACCCTTTTACTGTAAATTTTTGCAATGGCCAGTACTTCTTTCCATAAAATTTTCAAATGTCCTTTCAAAGTCTTTCTTTCCACCTTTGTTTGAAATTGTACATGAATTTTCTTTTTTGTTCCCCTATTAAATATTCCATGGGTTACAGTCTTTCTTTTTTCATTTTCTCCAAGACAAATTTCCATTGAAAAAAAGAGTCTCATATATAATGTCACAAATGTTTCTTTGTTAATAAGAATAAATGATCTTACCTCATGTGCTTTTACACCCAAAGGCTCTATTAAATTGTCCCACACTTCATACCCGTTCACTTCTTTGTCTTCTTTACGTTGAATCCTTACCATGTACTTCTAGTTCTTATTTTCTTTCTGCCTCTTTCTTTTCAGCTACAAACAGAATCATCAGAGAGGTTCCCTCAATGCTACAACTTCACTGCTTCAAAATAAAATGGCCCCAAACGTCCAATGCAAACAATTTAATATTTGACCATATAAGAACTTAGTGCTTTTGTCCCATACATAAAAAACAATTTGGGACTTCTTCAGAGTTCATTTTAACAATCTCATATCACTTTCTTTTAAACCAATGGATCACATTTTTTCCCAAAATATATAAAATTTGCTAAAAACTATATTTTAATTGACAGCATAAATAACTCATTTACAATACAACAATAATAATAAATAGTTCATTACAAAAATACAGTAAAAATATTTTTTTGTTTTTGTCAAAAACTGTCCTATTAACAATAAATACAAAACAATAAAAAAAAACAAACAAACAAAAAAAAAAAAACAAAACAAAAAACCCCACAAAAAGCATTAATTGAGTTTACCACATATTTCCAAGTGTGACAGCTTTGAGTTATATTATTTATATGATATTCTCCCTCATCTTTAAAAAACTAGTGATGGAAATGTAATCATTTAAACCTGGCAATTGTGTTGCTTTTAACCTAATTTGCCACATTAACTATTTAAATTCAAGTACGTTCTCAAAATCACCTCCTCTCTCATTTGGTTCCACTATATCAATGGTAAAAAAATGAATTTATTAAAAGATGCACACTTCTAAGTGTTTTTTTTTTGTTATTGATAGAGTAGAACCAAATGGGAGAGAAGGTGATTTTGAGAACTTACTTGAATTTAAAAAAGTTAATGTTGCAAATTAGGTTAAACACAACAAAATTGCCATGTTTAAATGATTACATTTCCATCACTAGTTTTTTAAAGATGAGGGAGAGGATCATATAAATTAATATGTAAATCAGTGTTAGTCACACTTGGAAATATGTAGTAAATTCAATTAATGTTTTTGTAGGTTTTTTAATTGTTTTGCATTTATTGTTATTATGACATATTTTGACACTAAAAAAACTTTTTTTGTAATGAACTATTTATTATTATTATTATTATTATTATTGTTATTATTATTATTATTATTATTAACATTGTTGTACTGTAAATGAGTTATTTATGCTGTCACTTAAAATATAGTTTTTAGTAAACGTTATATATTTTTGGAAAAATGCAACCCATTGGTATAAAAACAAGTGATGTAAGATGGTTAAAATGAACTCTGAAAAAGCCTTGAAATGTTTTTTATGTATGGTAAGAAAGCGTTAAGTTCTTATATTGTTGAATACTAAATGGTTGGCATTGGAAGTTTGTGGCCGATTTATTTTGAAGCAGTGAAGTGGTAACATTGACGGAACCTCTCTGATGATTCTCTTTGTAATTAGTTTTGTATGTTGGTTCTTAGTACATTTCTTTTCTGCTATTCCCCTTTTGTCTTCCTTTATTTCTCTGCATATGTTTTCTTTCCATCTCACTGGCATTCTTCAGTATTGTCTCTGCATTCTCCTTTTGTATTTTCTGCATGATGCCCTCCCCTAGGAAATATCTCCTTCATTTTCTAGGTCACTCTGCATCACAATTTCTTTAAGTAAATCATCCCACAACCGTCCTGACTGGAAGGTTGTAACTATACATCCATCATCTGCTGACTCTTCTCAATCAAACAGATTTCTTTGCAACATCTCATCAGAATCCTGCATGTATTCTCTGATCTTGATTTTGGCTTTCTTCTCCATTTCTCTTATCCCTCCATTATCACTTTCTCTTTCCATCTGCTTCTCTGTTACTCCAGGTCGACTCCACACCTGGAATGGAAACAGGAAGTGCTCATGCAAAATGGGTCTCAGTCACAACAACAACAAGTAGGGTTTTTTTATTGATCTATACATTACATATTATTTACACATTTACATTATTTACATTTATTTACAAATTTCCATACATTATAAACTTCGGTTTAAGCATCCCCCCCCCACTCTTTTATCCACAACCAAAACATTATTTTTTTCCAAAATCTTTGTCAAAGTCCATTTTCCATTGTATTTAATTTAATTTAGTCTCTCGTACCATATAGTCTATGAAGCATAAAATATCACTCTGTCCATTTTCTTCACTTTTTCCTGTTTACGTGCACCATAATAACCAAATTCTGTCCATATTTATTTGTTCAAATTTTAACAAACTTTTCACCCTATTATCTTTACATATTTCTTTCCACAAATTATTAACTCTTTCACATTTCAAAAACACATGTTCAGTAGTCTCAAACTCTCCACATTTATTACACATTCTATATTGCTTTTTTGTATGACATATTTGCTTTAACTGGCAATTTTCTAATAGACAATCTTCATAAAAAATCATTACATTCTTTAACCTTTTTATAGTTATTATATCCATCATTATGGCTTTTTTCTTATCTATTTCTAAATCTTTCCATGGATCAATACAATAAAATGCTTTCATAATACTTAAGTACCATACCTTTCTATTTTTCTCACATATATTCTTTTTTATTTTCCATAACACAACTTTGTTTTGGTACTCTTTCTTCATTCACAATGCTTTTCTTTGTTTTTTTAACTTCCATTCCTTCCCAAAATTCTTCATATTTATAATACAGTATCATTTCTATCAAATTTTTATTTTCCTTCATAATTTCTTTTAATGGGCCTACTTTGAAACATCTAAAACCCATAACATCTAATTTCATAACATTGAGACCAGAACATCTAAAACCCAAAACATCTAAAACCCATAACATCGAATTTCATACCATCTAACACTACAAATCACAAGAAAATAACATCCCCTCCATATATAACAACACCAAACTACCAAGCACATTTTTTACTATGTTTCTGCAGGGAGGCAAGCCCCCTTGCACCCCCCATGTGGGGGGCTCCTCCCCCCACACCCCCGTAAATTAAATATACCAACTCCACGATCACACTACAGTGGGAAAAAGTTAATTTCCTAACCCCACTGTATCAAGCCCCCCTGCAGAAACTTAGTAAAAAGTGTGTTTGGTAGTTTGATATCATTATATGTCATTATATATGGAGGGGATGTTATTTTCATGTGATTTGTACTGTTAGATGTTATGAAATTCGATGTTATGGGTTTTATATATTTTGGGTTTTAGATGTTTTGGTCTCATTGTTATGAAATTAGATGTTATGGGTTTTAGATGTTTCAAAGGGGACCCCCTTTTAATACCTTATATAAAATTAAAGATGCTGCATGTACTATAGGTCTTATTAAACTCAAACCTCCTTGCTCTTCTTTCATATACAGAATCCCTCTTTTGACTGGATTCAGTCTAGAGACCCATATAAAAGAGAATATAATCATCATTAATTCCTTTTCATACTTAATAGGAATCATATAAATGTTAGCAACATAAGCAATTTTTCCTATTACCAGGGTGTTCAACAAGTGTGCCTTTTTCTATATGAAAATCTATATGATTTCCAAAAAATAGTCATATCCTTTACTTCTTTGAGTGCATCATCCCATTGCTGTTCTCTATATTCATTCCTTCCAAATGTTATTCTTAATATATTTATATATTTTTCATTGAACTCAACACCTCCTATCATACCTTCAAAACCAAATCCTTTACTTTTCTCCTTATTTAAACTTAAACTTTTTTTTAAATTTACACTTAATTATTCATTTACTTTTTCCATCCATACTTTATTTTTAACAATTAATACAATATCATCTGCAGAATTATACATTATTGGCAACAGTACTTCCTTCATTTTGTATCCACCAATACCTGACATTTTATTAATTTCCTTCACTATTACATCCATAACTAATGAGAAAACCCTGCTTTATTACACATTCTATTTTTATTTCTTCCCCAATCCAGCCATTTACATTTAGTTTCACATAGTTCCTTTCATAAACAGATTTTATTACTTGTAATATTTTTTGCTTACATTATATGCCTGCAAAATTCCCCATAATGATTTATATTGAATATTTTCATTAGCTTTACTTATATCCCTTATCATAATCTTCACTTCTAAATTTTTATTTATGATGTCATCAATTATTTTTCTTATTGTCCATAATAACTCTTGACTTCCTTTTCCTTTTCTTCCAAATACATTTTGGTCATATATTCTATTCATTTTTTTTCTGTAACCTTTTTGTTATTATTCTCATAAAAAAATTATAATCTGTATTATTCAATGTCATAGATCTCCACTTTTTTATCTCTTCTTTATTTCCTTTTTTAAATATAAATTTTATAACTCCTGTACATATCTCTTTCTCTTTAATTCCAATTTCTAACCATTCATTAATAACTTCTATAAAAATTATTTTTTGCCACTCTTTAATTTCTTTATACATACCATATTCAGTTCCATCCAGTCCTGTTGCAGAATTCATGTTAATATATTTTAGAATTTCATTCAATTATTTCATGGTTATTTTTTGTTCTAAATACTCGTTATCTTCCTTATTTAATTTTTCACCTTTACAAACTTGTTCTATGTTTTCTTCTCTCTTAACAAATAATTCCAATACATATTCTTTAATTATTTCATATATTCCTTCTTGTGATCTTATTTGCTTACCTTCCTTATTTTAATTCTCCTATTATTTTTCCTTCCTTTGTTATTTTACTCAAATATGGTGCTATCTCTTCTTTCTTTCCTTGTAAACAATATTTTTTTGCTTATATAACAAATTGTTAATTTTAATTTGATTAATTTTATATATTTCTCTTTCTTTTTCATAAAATGAATTTTTCTTCTCCAGTAAGTCTATAAATGTTTCTTGACTTAAGATGTTATATCTCTCTTTTTTCTGTTCTTCTTTTCTTCCTTATACATTCTAAAAATACTTTTTATATTTTTCTTTAAAATTAAGCTACTAAACAGTCCAATTCTCATAAAACTCTCTCTCATAGTTGTATGATTTTTCCATAAATCAAGTTATTTTTTCTCTTCTAAATCTAATTAATTTTGATTAATTCTCTTCATTTCTTGTCCTATTCTTATATGTTCTTAATTTTCCTTTACGTTAACCCATATTGCCACATGATCTGAAAATCCAGCATACTTAATTCTCTTTTTTATAACTTTTAAACTATTAGATATTTTAAAAAAATAATTTCTGTCCTAATTTCATTCCTTTTATAGGTCCAGTGGTTATTCTCCCATACACTTCACTTTTTACTTTTCATAATTTCTTTAGGTATTTTAACATCACAATTGCTCTTATTTTTCCTTAAATTACAATTAAAATCATCCACCACTATAATGTCCATATTTAAAGAAACATATTCAAGAATATTTTTAAAAATAATTTCTTTCTCTTTTTTGTTACATATACATATAAAGCTTCCGTTATTGCAGAAATATTATCCTTTATTGACGAACAGACAAGCACTTTCACGCACCATAGTGCGCTTCATCAGATCTTAACATATTATGGCAGTTCATTCATAATATATATAGTGAATCAAATGCATTCAATTAAATAATTGGAACAATCAATCAATGAATTAATCAATTAAGCAAAACTTTCTTAAAGATATATATAGTTCAATATGAAACTCTAGTCAAAAAAGAGACAGTAAAAGCAGTAAAGACATTTTAAAACCTTCCGGAGCAATCTTATAATACGGCATATGTATAATACTAAAACTATATACGATTAAGCTGTATTAAAAGTATATATTATATAAATATATATTCTTTCTTTAAAATTAGTCTCAATATATAAATACATAAATATATATGAATGAATATTATTATTAAAAAAGCACATCTACATGAAAAGCAGCATATCTATGTAAAAACAGTTATCATTAAAATATTGTATTAATATATTAACAATAAACAAAATAGATGAATAGACAAATAGATAGTTATTTGAATGAATAAATAAATAAATAAATAAATAAATAAATAAATAACCAATGAATAGATAAACAATATATTCATTCCCTATTTATATAACCTGCCATCCAAAACAGGTTTAATACAAATGCTTTGATTCAATCCTGGATGTAAGTGTGCTCCCAACCTAAGAATCCATGTCAACTCAACATTTGCCAGAGTATTCATATTATCACCCCCTTTTTTATTCATATCCACTAACTGAAGTACCCTGAATTTAAAACCATGTTCTCTGTGTTCAATGACATGTCTGGCCAAAGCATTAAATTCATTATTCTTCTTTATGTCATAGACATGGTTATAAACTCTCTGTTTAAATTTTCTTTTGGTCATTCCAACATAAAAAGCGTCACATTTTGTGCACGTCGCTAAATATATTAAATTCATAGAATCACACGTTGCATAAAATCTAGGTGTGAAAATAAAATTTAATTTAAGGTGCTTATAGATTTGTGTTTCAGTAATATGTTGGCACATATTGCACTTCCTGCAAGGGAAGCTGCCAACATTTCTAATGTGCTCATGTCCATTGGAAGTAACTTTATTTTCTTTAAAACATAGTAACTGTTTAAGGTTCGGGGAGTTCTTATAAATAAATCTTGGTTTCTCACCCACGATATTCCTTATCGCCTCATCCATAATCAGGACATTCCAGTTACATATTATAATCTTCTTCAAATCCAAAACATCATTAGTAAACTGCATGACATATGAGGGTCTAGTGTCTTTCTTGGATTGTCTATGGCTATTATCAATATGATAATCAGTCATAGTTTTGTGACATTCATATAAATCTTCTATATGTTCTTTCCCACCCAGAACATTATTTTTGATGTCACATACTAACTTCTTATTATATCCTCTAGCCTGAAACAGACTCTCCATAAACTCTGCTTCCTATTCAATACATCCTTGTTTTCACATAACCTTGTTAGCCTGATGTATTGACTCTTCACAATACCTGGGAAGACATGTCTGGGGTGCATGCTGTTATAGCACAATAGAGTATTCTTCCAACAAGGTTTTCTATATAACCTAGTCTCTATGCAGTTGTCATTAGTAATGGTAAGATTGATATCCAAAAAACTAATAGTTGTATATGACCATTCCATAGTAAATTTTAAAAACTCAGTTGTAGATTCTAAGTACAACAAAAAGTCTTTAACCTCAACATGGGTCCCTTCCCAAAGGATTAGAACGTCATCTACAAATCTTCTATACATTTTAACTTTCTCCTGATAAATACTATGGTTAAACAAGTTATTTTTCTCCCAGTTAAACACTACTAAGTTTGCGTAAGTGTTCGCAACAGGGGTCCCCATGGCAACACCCCATTGCTGTAAATAATATTTCTGAGCAAACATGAACACATTGTTTTCAAGCACCATCTCTAACAGGTGGCATAGTAAAATCTGTTCAACTGTACTGAAATCACTATCATTGTTCAAAACTTCCCTCATGGCTTGCATACCATATCCATTTGGTATACTGGTAAAAAGATTTTTGACATCAAGAGTTACCAGTATACAATGTCCTATTTCAAAATCATAGTTTAAATGCCTAACATCATCCAACAGATGATAAGTATCTTTTAGAATAGTCGGAATGGAATCAACTATGGGTCTTAACATAGATTCTAAGTATATAGATATATATGAGGTAACCCAGCCCCTGCCTGAAACTATAGGATGCATTGGGGGTGGGAAAACCTTCTTGTGTACCTTTGGTAACCCTTTCATACAAGGAATCAATGGTGATTGAACATATAAAAAAATCATAAGTTTCTCTGTCAATTTGTCTACACATTAAAATATCATAAATATTGTCATGTACACTATGTATAATCTGTGTTACATCAGTGAGGGTCAAAATACGATATGTATTGGTATCTCCCAATAAACTATACGTACTATTATTATAATCAGGCATGTCCATAAGTACCACGCCTCCCCCTTTATCAGCTGGTTTTATAATCAACGTTGTGTCATCTCTCAATTTTGTTAATGAAGCAAACTCTGAACGTGTCATATTATAAAACCTGTTTTTCTTTCTATCAGCAACTGAATAGTATCTGTAGAAGTCATGTTCACATAATTTAATAAAACAGTCGACGATGTTAGGATAAGGGGGAGTAAAGCTACTCTTCTTTTTCAGTGTATGGGAGTGACTACTCTCTAAAGGCATTGCATTATTGTTAAAGTACATTCTCAGTGCAATCAACCGACCAAATAAACGTAAATCAGTTAGCGTATCACTAATTTTGCTGGGTTGGGACGGTATAAAACCCAGTCCCTTGTTTAAAACAGCTATATCAGTTTCATTGATAGCATAACTAGACAAATTAAATACTAAAAAGTTCAGTTCCTTGTGTTCTTCCTTTGTCCATACCTTTCTTCCGAGAACTTCCTTTTCCTCGGGCCTTTGCTGGACGAACGACCCCTCACATAGTTCGTTTGTTTTATAGGATAAGGTAAAAAACGCTTCTCATCAGGGTTAGTAACTTTTGGACGCACAACGGGTTCCATATCTTTAAATGCCCCTCCAGGTGCCTGTTGCTTCGGTGGTGGTGTGTAGACATTCACACTGGTGTTCAAAGCCATGGAATTGCTAAATGTATTATTTGAAGATTTATCAGTAGAACCAATGGCAGAATTATCCTCATTCTCTCAATTTCCATTGCTCCGGTTGCATCGTTCGGAAGCACAATTAACCGATGTGATGACATCATGCGCGCCTATCTCCGTAGCCATAGTTACACTGGAACGAGAACCATACTGAATTCTCGGCCAAACAATGATATTACCCAAGGCAAAGTCATTATGGTCCCTGCATAACTTACATTGCTTAGTGAGTTTAAGCTTCTCACTATAAATATTAATTTGAGACTGAATGCTATCCAATTTCCTTACATGAAAATCGGAAGTAAAGCGCTCATATAAGTCTACGCGTAGTGCCTCCACCTTTTTCTGTAACTCCAGCTCAATTGGAGAAAAATATTCAAGTAACAAATTAATGTAGCTGAAACCAAGGTTAATATTTAAGTCCTGCCATTTCTTAAGCAGTGTAGGGTGTTGTTCACCATACGTAGGCATACATAACACTCGCATACCTCTCGGTATGACCTTAAAGTGTATGCAAGCCTCTAAATGTCTCCGTTGCCAGGAGTAACGTTGCAGTCTAAACATATCATTCTCTAATTCCTTTAACAAAGTGTTGAATTCAATCAAGTTGTCATTGTTACTTGAAGATAGTGGTGCATCAGTATGCACCTGTAAGTCTAAAGTTAGAAGGGGATTATCACAATGGAAAATGAGATTGTCCCAATTACGTTGTTTGTCCCTTACCACAGGGTTGTAGTCCAACTCTATCGATGATCCCTCCATGATGTGGAACCTCCGGTAAACCAAAGTAGCAAAGAAAATGTGAACAAAATTACCGAACAGTCCCAAAAGAATCTTGTAGTCAAAAACGAGAAGCAATGTAGAAAAAGTTTTGCTTAATTGATTAATTCATTGATTGATTGTTCCAATTATTTAATTGAATGCATTTGATTCACTATATATATATTATGAATGAACTGCCATAATATGTTAAGATCTGATGAAGTCACTACGGTGCGTGAAAGTGCTTGTCTGTTCATCAATAAAGGATAATATTTCTGCAATAACGGAAGATTTTTATCTCCTGGTGGTGAATCTTGCAGTGTTTTTTCTACATTGCTTCTCGTTTTTGACTACAAGATTCTTTTGGGACTGTTCGGTAATTTTGTTCACATTTTCTTTGCTACTTTGGTTTACCGGAGGTTCCACATCATGGAGGGATCATCGATAGAGTTGCACTACAACCCTGTGGTAAGGGACAAACAACGTAATTGGGACAATCTCATTTTCCATCGTGATAATCCCCTTCTAACTTTAGACTTACAGGTGCATACTGATGCACCACTGTCTTCAAGTAACAATGACAACTTGATTGAATTCAACACTTTTTTAAAGGAATTAGAGAATGATATGTTTAGACTGCAACGTTACTCCTGGCAGCGGAGACATTTAGAGGCTTGCATACACTTTAAGGTCATACCGAGAGGTATGCGAGTGTTATGTATGCCTACGTATGGTGAACAACACCCTACACTACTTAAGAAATGGCAGGACTTAAATATTAACCTTGGTTTCAGCTACATTAATTTGTTACTTGAATATTTTTCTCCAATTGAGCTGGAGTTACAGAAAAAGGTGGAGGCACTACGCGTAGACTTATATGAGCGCTTTACTTCCGATTTTCATGTAAGGAAATTGGATAGCATTCAGTCTCAAATTAATATTTATAGTGAGAAGCTTAAACTCACTAAGCAACGTAAGTTATGCAGGGACCATAATGACTTCGCCTTGGGTAATATCTTTGTTTGGCCGAGAATTCAGTATGGTTCTCGTTCCAGTGTAACTATGGCTACGGAAATAGGGGCGCACGATGTCATCACGTCGGTTAATTGTGCTTCCGAACGATGCAACCGGAGCAATGGAAATCGAGAGAATGAGGATAATTCTGCCATTGGTTCTACTGATAAATCTTCAAATAATACATTTAGCAATTCCATGGCTTTGAACACCAGTGTGAATGTCTACACACCACCATCGAATCAACAGGCACCTGGAGGGGCATTTAAAGATATGGAACCCGTTGTGCGTCCAAAAGTTACTAACCCTGATGAGAAGCGTTTTTTAACCTTATCCTATAAAACAAACGAACTATGTGAGGGGTCGTTCGTCCAGCAAAGGCCCGAGGAAAAGGAAGTTCTCAGAAGAAAGGTATGGACAAAGGAAGAACACAAGGAACTGAACTTTTTAGTATTTAATTTGTCTAGTTATGCTATCAATGAAACTGATATAGCTGTTTTAAACAAGGGACTGGGTTTTATACCGTCCCAACTCAGCAAAATTAGTGATATGCTAACTGATTTACGTTTATTTGGTCGGTTGATTGCACTGGGAATGTACTTTAACAATAATGCAATGCCTTTAGAGAGTAGTCACTTCCATACACTGAAAAAGAAGAGTAGCTTTACTCCCCCTTATCCTAACAGCATCAACTGTTTTATTAAATTATGTGAACATGACTTCTACAGATACTATTCAGTTGCTGATAGAAAGAAAAACAGGTTTTATAATATGACACGTTCAGAGTTTGCTTCATTAACAAAATTGAGAGATGACACAACGTTGATTATAAAACCAGCTGATAAAGGGGGAGGCGTGGTACTTATGGACATGCCTGATTATAATAATAGTATGAATAGTTTATTGGGAGATACCAATACATATCGTATTTTGACCCTCACTGATGTAACACAGATTATACATAGTGTACATGACAATATTTATGATCTTTTAATGTGTAGACAAATTGACAGAGAAACTTATGATTTTTTTATATGTTCAATCACCATTGATTCCTTGTATGAAAGGGTTACCAAAGGTACACAAGAAAGTTTTCCCACCCCCAATGCATCCTATAGTTTCAGGCAGGGGCTGGGTTACCTCATATATATCTATATACTTAGAATCTATGTTAAGACCCATAGTTGATTCCATTCCGACTATTCTAAAAGATACTTATCATCTGTTGGATGATGTTAGGCATTTAAACTATGATTTTGAAATAGGACATTGTATACTGGTAACTCTTGATGTCAAAAATCTTTTTACCAGTATACCAAATGGATATGGTATGCAAGCTATGAGGGAAGTTTTGAACAATGATAGTGATTTCAGTACAGATGAACAGATTTTACTATGCCACCTGTTAGAGATGGTGCTTGAAAACAATGTGTTCATGTTTGCTCAGAAATATTATTTACAGCAATGGGGTGTTGCCATGGGGACCCCTGTTGCGAACACTTACGCAAACTTAGTAGTGTTTAACTGGGAGAAAAATAACTTGTTTAACCATAGTATTTATCAGGAGAAAGTTAAAATGTATAGAAGATTTGTAGATGACGTTCTAATCCTTTGGGAAGGGACCCATGTTGAGGTTAAAGACTTTTTGTTGTACTTAGAATCTACAACTGAGTTTTTAAAATTTACTATGGAATGGTCATATACAACTATTAGTTTTTTGGATATCAATCTTACCATTACTAATGACAACTGCATAGAGACTAGGTTATATAGAAAACCTTGTTGGAAGAATACTCTATTGTGCTATAACAGCATGCACCCCAGACATGTCTTCCCAGGTATTGTGAAGAGTCAATACATCAGGCTAACAAGGTTATGTGAAAACAAGGATGTATTGAATAGGAAGCAGAGTTTATGGAGAGTCTGTTTCAGGCTAGAGGATATAATAAGAAGTTAGTATGTGACATCAAAAATAATGTTCTGGGTGGGAAAGAACATATAGAAGATTTATATGAATGTCACAAAACTATGACTGATTATCATATTGATAATAGCCATAGACAATCCAAGAAAGACACTAGACCCTCATATGTCATGCAGTTTACTAATGATGTTTTGGATTTGAAGAAGATTATAATATGTAACTGGAATGTCCTGATTATGGATGAGGCGATAAGGAATATCGTGGGTGAGAAACCAAGATTTATTTATAAGAACTCCCGAACTTTAAACAGTTACTATGTTTTAAAGAAAATAAAGTTACTTCCAATGGACATGAGCACATTAGAAATGTTGACAGCTTCCCTTGCAGGAAGTGCAATATGTGCCAACATATTACTGAAACACAAATCTATAAGCACCCTAAATTAAATTTTATTTTCACACCTAGATTTTATGCAACGTGTGATTCTATAATTTAATATATTTAGCGGCGTGCACAAAATGTGACGCTTTTATGTTGGAATGACCAAAAGAAAATTTAAACAGAGAGTTTATAACCATGTCTATGACATAAAGAAGAATAATGAATTTAATGCTTTGGCCAGACATGTCATTGAACACAGAGAACATGGTTTTAAATTCAGGGTACTTCAGTTAGTGGATATGAATAAAAGAGGGGTGATAATATAAATACTCTGGCAGGTTAATGTAGCTGAAACCAAGGTTAATATTTAAGTCCTGCCATTTCTTAAGCAGTGTAGGGTGTTGTTCACCATACGTAGGCATACATAACACTCGCATACCTCTCGGTATGACCTTAAAGTGTATGCAAGCCTCTAAATGTCTCCGTTGCCAGGAGTAACGTTGCAGTCTAAACATATCATTCTCTAATTCCTTTAACAAAGTGTTGAATTCAATCAAGTTGTCATTGTTACTTGAAGATAGTGGTGCATCAGTATGCACCTGTAAGTCTAAAGTTAGAAGGGGATTATCACAATGGAAAATGAGATTGTCCCAATTACGTTGTTTGTCCCTTACCACAGGGTTGTAGTCCAACTCTATCGATGATCCCTCCATGATGTGGAACCTCCGGTAAACCAAAGTAGCAAAGAAAATGTGAACAAAATTACCGAACAGTCCCAAAAGAATCTTGTAGTCAAAAACGAGAAGCAATGTAGAAAAAGTTTTGCTTAATTGATTAATTCATTGATTGATTGTTCCAATTATTTAATTGAATGCATTTGATTCACTATATATATATTATGAATGAACTGCCATAATATGTTAAGATCTGATGAAGTCACTACGGTGCGTGAAAGTGCTTGTCTGTTCATCAATAAAGGATAATATTTCTGCAATAACGGAAGATTTTTATCTCCTGGTGGTGAATCTTGCAGTGTTTTTTCTACATTGCTTCTCGTTTTTGACTACAAGATTCTTTTGGGACTGTTCGGTAATTTTGTTCACATTTTCTTTGCTACTTTGGTTTACCGGAGGTTCCACATCATGGAGGGATCATCGATAGAGTTGCACTACAACCCTGTGGTAAGGGACAAACAACGTAATTGGGACAATCTCATTTTCCATCGTGATAATCCCCTTCTAACTTTAGACTTACAGGTGCATACTGATGCACCACTGTCTTCAAGTAACAATGACAACTTGATTGAATTCAACACTTTTTTAAAGGAATTAGAGAATGATATGTTTAGACTGCAACGTTACTCCTGGCAGCGGAGACATTTAGAGGCTTGCATACACTTTAAGGTCATACCGAGAGGTATGAAAGTGTTATGTATGCTCACGTATGGTGAACAACACCCTACACTACTTAAGAAATGGCAGGACTTAAATATTAACCTTGGTTTCAGCTACATTAATTTGTTACTTGAATATTTTTCTCCAATTGAGCTGGAGTTACAGAAAAAGGTGGAGGCACTACGCGTAGACTTATATGAGCGCTTTACTTCCGATTTTCATGTAAGGAAATTGGATGGCATTCAGTCTCAAATTAATATTTATAGTGAGAAGCTTAAACTCACTAAGCAACGTAAGTTATGCAGGGACCATAATGACTTCGCCTTGGGTAATATCTTTGTTTGGCCGAGAATTCAGTATGGTTCTCGTTCCAGTGTAACTATGGCTACGGAAATAGGGGCGCACGATGTCATCACGTCGGTTAATTGTGCTTCCGAACGATGCAACCGGAGCAATGGAAATCGAGAGAATGAGGATAATTCTGCCATTGGTTCTACTGATAAATCTTCAAATAATACATTTAGCAATTCCATGGCTTTGAACACCAGTGTGAATGTCTACACACCACCACCGAATCAACAGGCACCTGGAGGGGCATTTAAAGATATGGAACCCGTTGTGCGTCCAAAAGTTACTAACCCTGATGAGAAGCGTTTTTTACCTTATCCTATAAAACAAACGAACTATGTGAGGGGTCGTTCGTCAAGCAAAGGCCCGAGGAAAAGGAAGTTCTCGGAAGAAAGGTATGGACAAAGGAAGAACACAAGGAACTGAACTTTTTAGTATTTAATTTGTCTAGTTATGCTATCAATGAAACTGATATAGCTGTTTTAAACAAGGGACTGGGTTTTATACCGTCCCAACTCAGCAAAATTAGTGATATGCTAACTGATTTACGTTTATTTGGTCGGTTGATTGCACTGGGAATGTACTTTAACAATAATGCAATGCCTTTAGAGAGTAGTCACTTCCATACACTGAAAAAGAAGAGTAGCTTTACTCCCCCTTATCCTAACAGCATCAACTGTTTTATTAAATTATGTGAACATGACTTCTACAGATACTATTCAGTTGCTGATAGAAAGAAAAACAGGTTTTATAATATGACACGTTCAGAGTTTGCTTCATTAACAAAATTGAGAGATGACACAACGCTGATTATAAAACCAGCTGATAAAGGGGAGGCGTGGTACTTATGGACATGCCTGATTATAATAATAGTATGAATAGTTTATTGGGAGATACCAATACATATCGTATTTTGACCCTCACTGATGTAACACAGATTATACATAGTGTACATGACAATATTTATGATCTTTTAATGTGTAGACAAATTGACAGAGAAACTTATGATTTTTTTATATGTTCAATCACCATTGATTCCTTGTATGAAAGGGTTACCAAAGGTACACAAGAAGGTTTTCCCACCCCCAATGCATCCTATAGTTTCAGGCAGGGGCTGGGTTACCTCATATATATCTATATACTTAGAATCTATGTTAAGACCCATAGTTGATTCCATTCCGACTATTCTAAAAGATACTTATCATCTGTTGGATGATGTTAGGCATTTAAACTATGATTTTGAAATAGGACATTGTATACTGGTAACTCTTGATGTCAAAAATCTTTTTACCAGTATACCAAATGGATATGGTATGCAAGCTATGAGGGAAGTTTTGAACAATGATAGTGATTTCAGTACAGATGAACAGATTTTACTATGCCACCTGTTAGAGATGGTGCTTGAAAACAATGTGTTCATGTTTGCTCAGAAATATTATTTACAGCAATGGGGTGTTGCCATGGGGACCCCTGTTGCAACACTTACGAAACTTAGTAGTGTTTAACTGGGAGAAAATAACTTGTTTAACCATAGTATTTATCAGGAGAAAGTTAAAATGTATAGAAGATTTGTAGATGACGTTCTAATCCTTTGGGAAGGGACCCATGTTGAGGTTAAAGACTTTTTGTTGTACTTAGAATCTACAACTGAGTTTTTAAAATTTACTATGGAATGGTCATATACAACTATTAGTTTTTTGGATATCAATCTTACCATTACTAATGACAACTGCATAGAGACTAGGTTATATAGAAAACCTTGTTGGAAGAATACTCTATTGTGCTATAACAGCATGCACCCCAGACATGTCTTCCCAGGTATTGTGAAGAGTCAATACATCAGGCTAACAAGGTTATGTGAAAACAAGGATGTATTGAATAGGGAAGCAGAGTTTATGGAGAGTCTGTTTCAGGCTAGAGGATATAATAAGAAGTTAGTATGTGACATCAAAAATAATGTTCTGGGTGGGAAAGAACATATAGAAGATTTATATGAATGTCACAAAACTATGACTGATTATCATATTGATAATAGCCATAGACAATCCAAGAAAGACACTAGACCCTCATATGTCATGCAGTTTACTAATGATGTTTTGGATTTGAAGAAGATTATAATATGTAACTGGAATGTCCTGATTATGGATGAGGCGATAAGGAATATCGTGGGTGAGAAACCAAGATTTATTTATAAGAACTCCCCGAACTTTAAACAGTTACTATGTTTTAAAGAAAATAAAGTTACTTCCAATGGACATGAGCACATTAGAAATGTTGACAGCTTCCCTTGCAGGAAGTGCAATATGTGCCAACATATTACTGAAACACAAATCTATAAGCACCCTAAATTAAATTTTATTTTCACACCTAGATTTTATGCAACGTGTGATTCTATGAATTTAATATATTTAGCGACGTGCACAAAATGTGACGCTTTTTATGTTGGAATGACCAAAAGAAAATTTAAACAGAGAGTTTATAACCATGTCTATGACATAAAGAAGAATAATGAATTTAATGCTTTGGCCAGACATGTCATTGAACACAGAGAACATGGTTTTAAATTCAGGGTACTTCAGTTAGTGGATATGAATAAAAGAGGGGGTGATAATATAAATACTCTGGCAAATGTTGAGTTGACATGGATTCTTAGGTTGGGAGCACACTTACATCCAGGATTGAATCAAAGCATTTGTATTAAACCTGTTTTGGATGGCAGGTTATATAAATAGGGAATGAATATATTGTTTATCTATTCATTGGTTATTTATTTCTTTCTTTCTTTATTTATTCATTCAAATAACTATCTATTTGTCTATTCATCTATTTTGTTTATTGTTAATATATTAATACAATATTTTAATGATAACTGTTTTTACATAGATATGCTGCTTTTCATGTAGATGTGCTTTTTTAATAATAATATTCATTCATATATATTTATGTATTTATATATTGAGACTAATTTTAAAGAAAGAATATATATTTATATAATATATACTTTTAATACAGCTTAATCGTATATAGTTTTAGTATTATACATATGCCGTATTATAAGATTGCTCCGGAAGGTTTTAAAATGTCTTTACTGCTTTTACTGTCTCTTTTTTGACTAGAGTTTCATATTGAACTATATATATCTTTAATAAAATTGTGCTTAATTGATTAATTCATTGATTGATTGTTCCAATTATTTAATTGAATGCATTTGATTCACTATATATATTATGAATGAACTGCCATAATATGTTAAGATCTGATGAAGCGCACTACGGTGCGTGAAAGAGCTTGTCTGTTCGTCAATAAAGGATAATATTTCTGCAATAACTGAAGATTTTTATCTCCTGGTGGCGAATCTTGCAGTGTTTTTTCTACATTGCTTCTCGTTTTTGACTACAAGATTCTTTTGGGACTGTTCGGTAATTTTGTTCACATATACATATAAAGTTATAATTCTATATACATATTTTTCCATCTCATGTCTATTACCATAGTTCGGCATAGTTCTACTAACTATGGTTACATTCACATAAGTATGTTCGACTATCCAACTCACTTTACATTTTGCGAACGACATTCTGATTTTTGGCAGCATAACTGCCGACAGCATGTCATTCGCAAAAATGATAGTAAACCTGTATATATGTGTATATATATATATATATATATATATATATATATATATATATATATATATATATGCATCAGATATATATATGCATCAGATATAAATATATCTATATGTTTATATCTATATTTGTCTGTCTCTCTGTCTGTATAAATATATATAGGTTTACTATCAAAATGTTGTACGACAGTTACTCAAAACTTAGAAGGTCAAAACTCATATACTCAAGTTTCCATAATGTTGAGTCATACATGTTTGAATCCACAACAGCGAATGCTAGAGTGAATTTGCTGTTGTGAGTTCGACGTTCTGAATGGAGATCACACCACAGTGGAGATCGGGAAATCTATCCTTTTCCTCACTGTAGTGCGATCTTGAAGTTTGTATATATAATTACCAGGGAGTGTGCCCACATAGGGAGAGTGCAGGCGGCTTCCTCCTGCAAAATGTTAGTAGGAAATCACTGGAAGTCCAAGTAAGTTGGGTAATGATAATGTCGAATGTTGAATTATTGACATTACCATGTTCAATGTTTTGAACAGACGATGTTTGGATTTTACAATGTTTTTTTTTTTGGATAAGTAAACACTCGCACAAATGTGTTTTGTCATTTTGATAGTAAACCATACATATATACACATGGGTCTACTTCATAACACTGAAATGTCATAATGTGGAATTTCATAACATCGAGACCATAACATTGAAAATTCAAAACATTGAAAACCCAAAACATTGAAAACTCAGAACACTGAAAGTGTGCTTCATAACATTGAAAACTATATTGCACAACTAAATAAGATCCCCCACCTACAACAACACCTGACTAACAAACACACTTTCTACTACAGTTCTGCAGGGGGCAAGCCCCCCTGAACCCCCATGTGGGGGCCTCTACTCCCCACACACCCCTGTAAATTAATTATACCAACTCCAAGATCGCACTACAGTGGAAAAAAGTAAATTTCCTAACCTCATTGTATGTTGTAGTGCATTACTGCCCAACCCACAAGTACCTGCTCTGTTAACTGGACATAAGGCCTTGGTGTTGACCTCTCTGGTTCTTCTCCCTCTATTCCCACTTTCACTACCCCTAGCTTCAACCTGACATACCTTCCTGCATAAACCTTACTGATTGGTTTCTTGACCTTCCAATTACTGCATACAGCTGGGTCTACCCGCTCCATTCACCCTTGCTACACTCAGGCTCACTTCGCTCCCCTAACCTCCCCCTTTCCCACACACCCCTGCTCTCCCCAGACTCATACCCATAAACTCAACCCTCAGCCAATTTGATTAATTATTCCTCAAAACCTCCACCCAACCATACTCTCCCTACTATCTAGCTCTACTACCTCATATCATTCCATCTCTATCTCCTCCCATTACTAACTTCAACTCCTTCCTCTTGCCCATCTCCCTTACATAACATACAACTATCCTTCACCTATATCAAAAAAATATCTTTCTCTCAAAGCATCAGATCCTCTAAAATGAGAAAATATAAACTGCCCTTCTTAATATTCAAATTCCCCAAAATGAGGAGCCATAAACAACCTTCAATTCCACTCAAATACTTGCCAGACCAGCCACTCTACAAAAGTAAATACTACTCCCTCTCTCTATTGGCCTTGCTAAACTTACTAACAATTGCAACAATCTCCACATCTTTTCACTCAACCCCTTCCAATCCCCCTTCATTCCACTCCACCTCAAATATACACCCTGCAACCTTCAAACCAGTCAACTTTTTCATAGCTAGCTCCATCTTTAATTATGCTACCTTTACCCAAGCTAAACTGACAAAACTTCACTGCCCTAACTCAACCAGTGTATACCTAAAATATGATAGATACTTTAGTAAATACCTAAAAAAACTATTCTAAACTATGTCTAAGTTATCCCTGTGTGGGGACATACACCCAAACTCTGGGCCAACCAATAATCACCTGACCCTTCTGACCAAACAAATACCCACCTGAAATCAACCATTTCCACTACTGACAAGTCAGACTTCGTAATACTAAATATGAATATCAGAAGCTTAAACAATAAAATCCATGAACTACATGCCAACCTAGCTCACTACACTCCAGACATTGCTCTGCTCACAGAAACCTGGTTAAAACCCAGCACAGATAGTAAAGGAAGAAGCGTCTATATTGAAACATCGAACAAGTAAAACAGCGAACGATGTTTCATCAACCCTTTTTCAGTGAAAGCTGAAAATGTCAACACCTCAGAACAGCAATTTCTTTCCTAGGGAAAGAAATTGTTGTTCCAACCAAAAAAAAAAACAGTAAACACTTCCAAACACATACACACGTACCTTAACCTTAATTTACCCCCCATAAACAGTAAACAGCTGAAAACACATATGCACATAACCCAACCATACATCCAATGGAAAAAAAACGTAAACATTTTAAAACATATGCACTTACGTTAACCCACACCCTAACCCTAAGGTCAGTAACTGTTGCACATTTACGTAAACAGTTCCAAACACATACACACTTACCTTAACCCTAATTCTACCCCCCCCAAAACAAAAGTAAACAGCTTAAAACACATATGCACTTAACTCAACCGTACATCTAATGCAAAAAACAGAAAAGTAAACACTTTCATACATATGCACTTACCTTAACCTGTACCCTATCCCTAAGGTCAGTAACTCTTGCACATTCATGGTCAGGAGCTATACCGGGCAAGGGACCACACTACAGTGCAGAACACAGCAAAGCAATGAAGTGGTCAAGTGACTTCTTTCCCAGGAAAAAACATTTGCTGAACAGCCACTTCGCTGTTTTGCCTGTTTGCTCTTTATATGTCGATGAAAATGCTTTTGACAAAATGCATTTTTGTGGCTCTAATAGGAACCCAAGAAATCCTACCCCCAGACTACAACATTATACGTTCAGATAGGCTAAATAAAAAAGGCGGTGGTGTAGCCCTACTCTACAAAAATCACCTCTCCCTAGAAACCCTTCCTGAGATACCCTTTCAAGCTAACAATACTGAAATATTGCAAGCCAAACTAAAAATCAACCCTCGGAAAAAACATACATATCATAGGACTGTACATGCCACCAGGAGACAACAGCTCATTCTTGGAAAACTTACTATACTGGTGTAGCAATAACCTTCCTCAAGAAACACTCATTATAGGGGATGTTAACATAGACTGGGCAGAGTGTAACTCTCATCAGCCCAAACATCATATTAACCTTCATGGGTTCACTCAACTCATCCAGGTACCAACTATAATTCACAAAAATTCTGATAGACAATCCACCCTAGACTAGATGCTAACAAACAGACCTACACTCTACCCCCTCTCAGGTAGTCTACTTGACAGCCTCAGTGATCACTCTCCCACTTACCTAATTCAAATGAAAATGCAAACCAAACAACCTGTACTGCTATAAATAAGAAATAAAACAACTGAACCCCAATAAACTTCTAGACACTCTGAAACATTGTAACTGGTCACCCCTAAAAACCCTACCCCTACGTGATGCAATAAAACACTTCAACACCACTTTTCTCCATTCTTGACGCTCAAGTACCAATCAGAACTATACGTGTTAAATCTAACTATGCCTCTTGGTTAAGAAAGGAAACACTAAATCTTCTCAGGCTAAGAGACAAGGCATGGTCTTCCTGGAAAACTAATAGATCCAAACTCACATTTCAAACTTACCAGGAATGTAGGAATAAACCAAAAAAACAAACAAAAGAAGATAAAATTAACTACTACACCAATATACAGGACAAATATCACAAAAACCCACAAAAATATTGGTCCTCAATAAATAGCATCCTTAACCCAGGCAAAATAGAACTCCCTCCTCCAAATACCAAATACCAATAATAATAATAATGCAGAATATATAGCTACTCAGTTTAACAAATATTTTACAGAAACCACCCTGGAACTAATAAAAAAACAAACCCCTTCAACAAACAATTCCCCATTCCCCTCACCTACTACCACTTCCACCTTCTCACTCCAACTGGTTGCCACAGATACCATTAAAAAACTCCTGAAAAAACTAAAGCCAACAACACTCACAGCTGACAATCTACCCACGGAATACTTAAAATTAGCAGCAGATGTCATTGCATACCCTATATCCATATTTATCAACAGATCACTAGCTGAACAACAGGTCCCACCCATCTGGAAAACAGCCTATATGATATCCCTCCATAAAGGCAGCCCATCGAATGAAATAAACAACTACCGATCAACAGCAATATTATCCCCACTTTCTAAAATTCTAGAAAGAGTAATTCATAAAGAAGTATCTACCTATCTGCTTAATAACAATCTCCTCACCAACACCCAGCACAGTTTTAGGCCTTTCCATAGTACAACTGCGCTGATATATTTTACTAACACCATAAATCTTCACAAGAGCAATAATCTCTATACCTCTTCCATCTTCCTGGACCTTTCTAAAGCATTCAGTATGGTCTCCCATTCCCATCTTCTTAATATCCTATCAGACCTTCACTTCAGTAACTCCTCTTTAGCATGGTTCAAAGACTATCTTACAGGGAGACAACAAGCAGTCTCATGGTCAAAGACCCTATCACCCTTATTATCTGTTGAACTAGGCGTTCCACAAGGCTCCATATTAGGTCCACTCCTATTATCTTTATTTACTAACAATCTCCATCTGGCCACCACTCATGCATCTCTCATCCAATATGCAGACGATTCTACTGTGATCTGTTCTGCGCCATCCCTATCTGAATTAGAAGCTCTCACCCAGAAAGCATTTCAAGAAGTTGAGTTCTGGCTAACTAACGCTAAATTAATCTTAAACCCTAAAAAAAAAAAACTATTAGTATTCTCCCCTAACAAAACCCTTCCCTCTCCTTACACTTTCCAAATTACCTCACAGAATAACACCTGCATAACCCCCTCACAACACACAAAATTATCAGGCATAGAAATTGACAATAAATTTAGATTTGATATTCACATAGCTCAGACAATGAAAAAAGTACACAAGAAACTTGGCACACTACACAGAAACAAACAATTTTTCACAAAAAACACCAGAATTATCATAGCCCAAAGCCATCTTCTTTCCACCTTGTTATATGCAGCACCCATTCTCACTAACCTTAGAGAACCTAAACTTCAAAAACATGAAATCTGCTACAATAAAATAGCAAGGTTTGCCACAAACTCACCTGCTAGATCTCATCACTGTCTAGCACTCAGGCAACTTAACTGGTTGGAATTCCCACATCTCTTAAACTACACACAACGATTAATGGCCCACAAAATCCGATCTGACCCTGAAAAAATATCTGCCTTACAAACACTTCTGCAATCCTATGCTTCTGCCAGACCCTTCGCTCCTCAAGTAGAAACCTTATCTAACTACATAGGTAAACTCTGGAATGCCCTCCGACACACTCTCACCTCTCTATCATCCCATCCATTATTTAAACCTTCACTAAAAATAACATCACATCTGGTTAGTAAATGGATATGTCCAGGCTCTACCCCTGGCTGATAAAGTAGCTAGCCATCAATCACTTCCTCTAGTTAAAATCTCTTCTTACATTTCTATTTCTATTCACTCTTCTGACATTATACAAAGCTACAGTTAACATAAACAATAAGAAAGCATATCTCCTGTTCCTATATTTATACACTTAGATATAGTGTTGACATTTTTCTTCCATCCCAGTTGACTTATTTATTGTAATATTCTACTGCTTTATAATATAATGCTAGTTCATTCTCTAATGTCTTCACAGAATTGCATTCTGACAGAATTATATACTAACAGTCTTAAAAATATAATACTAGGACATTCCCAAATGTCTTTTTAGAAAAATATACTTTGAATCTCTTGTGTGACTTTATGCTACGTTGTGATTCCTGTTTTTATTATCTGTATACATATTATTCCTTGTGTGTATTATCTGTTAAATTGGAGCTTTTCTCCTCGGGCCTCCGCTGAAAAAGGACATATGTCCAGTCGGACTTTCCCGGTAAACAAATGTAAAATAAATAAATAATAAAAATGTTCTCAGTTTTTGCCATAGGTTGAAAAGTGTCATTTGTCTGTGCTTAAATATGGACAGCAAAGTTGCTTCCTGCTAACTACTGTGCAATGTGTATTACAGATAGATGAGTTTCCTTATTTTATAGGACATTTTTTGTACTTGTTGCTCATCTAATCTCTGTCTTATACCCTTTGCAACCTTTAATGTTAACAGAAACACATTATCATACCACATATTTGGGCAAAAAGTTTACACCAATGCTTTATATAAACATATTGAGAAAAATGGGGGACATGTTTTTGAGTGTTTTGTATTCGAACAGTTAATGTGTGAACCCAGTGGAAGAATTACTGAGGAATATATAGAGAGCTGCGAACTCGAGTGGCAGTTGTTAGATGCCAGAAATTTTCCAGGGTTAAATGAAATATGCTCTATCAACTGTATTTTGAAACTAAAACATCATGAAATGTAATTTATGACATGTTCAGATATTTTAGTTATTGTTTTATTAATTGTAGTAGTCTATTAGTGTGATTTTATTGTTTGGTATGAAAGATTGGATTAAATTGACCATGTGATTTGCTGGTATAAGTTTTTTAAATTAACTGAATGGTTGTTTTTCAATGTTCTGATGAAGTTCAGTTGAAAGGAATGAAAGTGCTTAGGAAAGGTTTAAAAAATCTGCTTTAAAGTCTATTTTTTGTTTTTTATTGGATGTTTGCCATTTTGTGCACTGCAGCGATATAAGGATCAAGCAGGATGGAGGTGGATGAGGAAGAAGTTAAACATCAATGCCTATGGACTATGATTTTCACATGGATATGACACATAGCTATATACTGCTTAGGGCAGCAACTAAAGCTCTATGACCGATAAAGGGTCATTGAGAAGACGCATATATGTAAAGTGTAGCACATTTGCAGAGCTACTAACAAACTGTGTTAAACAGCCATTCACTTAACTGCATTTTGATTAACTGTTGTGTTTGGTTTTAAACTGAGTAGGATAGTAGGCATGGGAATATAAAACCAAGATTAAAAGAGGAAGAACAAGGACAGTAGTGCAACAGTTGAGCTACAAAGGATTGAGCTGGATGGATTTGGGTAGGTGAATATCTATCAACCTTTTAATTCAACAATAATAAATGACTCCATACTTATAGTGTGGTAAGACAGTGGCAAACTCCATGACATCATGCATGCTCTGATGATAGGTATGTTTCATTTCAAGGGAAAGGACTACATGATTAGCAAGGCAAAATCGTCACACCTGTATGACTTTGAAACCATCCCTGTGTCACTCACATTCTTTAAAACAGAGCATTGGCAGATCATACTGCAGAATCAGACATAGGGAAGGTATTGTTAAAACATGTATCAGGATAAAGGATCAAGGAATAACAATGAAAGAGAAATGCACCTGAATGCATTTGAACCCATGCCTGTGTCACTTATATTTGCTGAACCAGATCATGAACTAAGTATGCCACCAAAGTACTTATGGGAAAAGTGTTTAAAGATAAAATAAACATTGCAGCAGAATGGCATACAGTTGTATGTTGAAAACATAATATTGTATAAAAAATGCCCTCCCTCAGAGAGCCATAAACTCACTGCACTGAGAATGTACACATCACATAATGCATATGTTGAACCACTGAGGCCTTCACAGGGACACTATTAATGTTACTGCATTTCACTATTGCTTGTTGACACACACATCCATTAAGCTCATTTGTGCAGTCAATGGCAAAATCTTAGCATGCTCTAAGGATTTTTTTTCTCAGTTTTTGCCATAAGATGGGAACAATCCTTACCCTGTGCATACACATGAGCAGTGACGTTGCTCTCTGCCAGCCATTACTCAACTTATGAGCACAGAAATGGCTTTAATATATAATCCCCGTTGCTCTCTGCCAGCCATTACTCAACTTATGAGCACAGAAATGGCTTTAATATATAATCCCTTTTTGCGCATGTGTGCAGTAGGTTTATCTATTTTTTTACCAGATTATAGGCTGGAAATGAGAGTTTAGGACAGAGATGAAAAACTGAAACAAGCGGAGGGTAGGATTCAAGCTGATAAAATGAGGATGGAGGTGGGAAAGGAGCATACCTTTCAACTTCTTAGCTTGAAAATTCTGGTAAAGTATAAGATAGTTAATTATTTCCTTACATCTTCAATAAATTCCCACATACCTACTATTTTATGATAAAATAGTACAGCCAATCATTCATGCATTACTTAAAGGTCTGTGAAGTTTCAAGGTGTGAATAGGAGCATAATTTTGGGGGCAAGTGTCCTTTTTAATTTTTTTCGAGAAAGGAAAGTTTAAGAAAGATGTCAGAGAAGTTAGAGGTAGGAATGAGAGGGCGGGCAGGTCACAAGGGAAGACAGATACGATTAACAGGAGGTAAAACAGAGAGGGATTAGGAACACAAATGTGAAGGAGACATTAGATTAACAGAGCGGTGCCACGAAAGGAGATGCTGCCAGCCCAGCTATCTGGAATTTTGTATATAATTATGCCATTTGTGAATATCAACATGATTCATATGCTTGTGTTACAAATGTATTAGAACTGTATGTTATGTGTATATCAAACTGCTAGTACAGAAGTGTATGTTGAAAAGGGTTTACAAAGTACTGAGCTTAAAAGATGTATCCACAATATATCCTACTGGAAAAGAAGAGAAATGAATATACGCTATTGTAACTGTTTAAATGTATATATTTTAACATGGGAAACTGAAACACAAGAGGTTGACCTCAGAAAAAAAGCTTAAATTAAATTAAAACAACGACCAAACCAAGAAAAATTAAGACCAGTGAATAGCAGCTCTACTTTCCAGAATTAATTTATTGTAAAACACTTGTTCCTTTCTCTAGCGCCTCGGCTGTAGCCTTTATAGAGTAAAAACCAGTCACTAAAAAAACTGCACTTTATATACATCATTTAAACACGTTGCAGTCAATTAATCGCATATCAATTAATAAAACACATACTATCTCCTCTTAAAGGTAAAACACAGTTATATAAAACTTTGCCAATTACATTCCTTGTTTAACCCATATGGTAACAAAGTGTTATACTTCATAATCAAAATTGATTCCTTATGCCTCAACATTTATTTTAATAATTCCACATTTCCATATTGTAATAAAATTTGTTCTAACACTGTTACTTTCATACTATTTATTTCCCCATTATGCTTTTTGTTAAAATGTTCCGCTATGGGACTAACAAACTTATTATTTCTAATATCTCTCACATGCTCCTTTATTTTTTCAGCCAGTGACCTTTTAGTTTCCCCTATATAATACTTATTACAGGGACAAGTTATAACATAAATTACTCCCTTACTTAAACATGTGTATGTTCCCAAAGTATCAAACTTTTTTACACCAATCTTATCTACTTTGTTTACTATATGTTGACAGATGGAACACTTTCCACACAGAAAGGTCCCTATCATCTCCATATTTCTCAACAACTTTTCCTTCGGCCTTTTAAATTTCCCATGCACTAAAAATCTTTCAAACTTCTACCCCTTTTGTAAGAAATTTTTAATTCTACTTGTGACAACGAGGGCACTTCTCTAATAATCTTCCAATAATCCTTTATTAATCTATTAATTTTTTTTTTGAAAATATAGTATATTTGGTAACAAAAAACATTATTTCTTTATTTACTTCACTCACTTCTGTTATTTTTTTACTACCTAATTTGATACTTTTTGCTTTATTTAATTTTCCATCATATACCTTATGGAAACTTCCAAGTACATCTTCAGACTTATAACCCCTTGTGATAAAAATAGAAGCTACTTCACGAGCTTCTTCTCGTGCTTCTTTGATATCGCTACTTATTTTATTTATTTATTTATTTATTTGCATTTGTTAATCGGGTTGGTCCAGCTGGGTAAGAATTACCCTTTTTCAGTGGAGACCCGAGGGGAAAAGCCCCAAACAGACATACAAATACATGCGAATAGAGACAAATTAACAATATTACAGAGGAAAACAATATTATGGGTACAATGGATAAGAAAAACAAACAATGAAAGTTTGAGAATATGAGTAAGGTAGGCCAGAGGCATGCATGTAAAAGATTTATGAAAAGGTGTTCTGAGCAAGATCTCTGAATAAAGTTAAAGTAGGCAAAGAAATGATGATTTAGGTGTGGAGTTAGTAGTGTGGGAGTTTTAGGTGGGAGCATGTGAAGGACATTCCCATTTGGAGGAGAGATGGGAGAGAAGCATGGATTTGAAATTGTTGTGGTTAGGTATATTACGTAGTGGTGTGGGGAGATTGTTCCATAGTTTGGCTATAGTGTGGGATAGTAGTAGTTTACCAGTTGGGTGGATGGGTTTGTGTACATGCAGGAGGTTTTGGCCTGTTGATCTCAGGGTACGGGTAGGTGTGTAGGGTGTTAGAGATTTAGCAAGAGAGGGGCATTCTGCTGGTTTAAAGATGAGTTTGTGGGCTGTTGTAAGTTGTAGGTACTTTAGGTGGTTGTGGAGTTCTAGCCAGTTTAGGGTGTGTAGGGAGTGACAGTGATGGGAAGAGTTCTTAGAATTGGTTGCAAATTTGCAGATTTTGTTGTAACAGGCCTCAAGTTTAGCACGGAGTCCGAGTTGTAGGTTGGAGAATAGGGGAGCACTGTACAAGAGAGAGGGGAGAAGGAAGGTAGATGCAAGGGTATGACGGGAAGATGGAGTAAGGTAGTAGTTGTGTCTGTAGAGGAGGCCAATTTTCTGGTGGGTTTTTCTGATTGCTGAGAGGATGTGGGAGTCAAATTTTAGGTTTTCATCTATGGTAATGCCAAGTAGTTTGGTACTAGGAACGATTTCAAGAGGGGTGTTATTGTGGCTTTTGATGGAAAATTGGACTTTGTGGAACTGGGAAGTTTTAGTGGGAGTAAATATCATTAGCTTTGTTTTGTTGGCATTTAGGGCCAAGTGATGCGATTGCATCCATGATTCAATTTTGGAGAAGGCTATTTGGGTATTAAGTAGAAGTTTGGAGGGGCAGGAGGCTGAGCAGATGATAGTGGAGTCATCTGCGTATTGGATGACTGAGGCTTCAGGGATGGAGAGGTGAAAGTTGTTAATGAATAAGTTGATGAGCAGAGGGCCAAGTACTGATCCTTGGGGAACTCCTGTGGGTGTAGGTAAGAAAGGGGAGGTTGATTCTTTCCATTGTACAGCCTGCTGGTGCGTGGAAAGGTAGATGGAGAACCAGTCTAGGGTTGAGGGAGATAGATGCAAGTGTGAGAGCTGGGACAGGAGGAGGACTTAACCTTTTAATTCTAAGCATCTCACCAAAGGGGATAGATTCCATTGTATGACTCGGATGGCAACTACTACCATGTAATTTCCAGTTAACCTTATCAAATTTCCTGTATATATTTGTATGAAATTTCTCATTTTTATATCCTCTTAACTTCAAATCTAAATAATTAACTTCTGACCCTCTTTGAACATCATCAAATTGTATTCCAAATTGATTACCATTCAAATATTCTATAAAGCCGGATGTCAAGTATTCTCCCCCTTCACAAATAAAAATTAGGTCATCTATAAATCAAAAATACTTTATGACATGTCTCCTAAAAAACTCATGCCTGTAAATATGAGTATTTTCCACCAACCCCATAAATAAGTTGGCATAAACTGGGGCTCCCATTGCTGTTCCTGTGTTTTGCCTATACAAATTCCCATTAAATTCAAATATGTTATTCACAAGGCAAAACTCCACTAATTCCTTTATATATTGAGTTTTGGGACTGTCCCCTAAAAAATATTCTATAGCTTGTAGACCTAGGACATGCGATACATTGGTGTACAGACTCACCACATCCACCGTTATAAAATACATATTTTCTGCCCAGGTGATTTCTTTTATCCTATTCAAAAAATCAAAGGAATCCTTTATATATGATGGTAATTTTAATACTTCCTTCAATAAAATTTCATGCAACAGGCAACTTAAACTGTAAGTAAAAAAATCCACTAGCCGAAACTATAGGACGTCCAGGGGGATGTAACAAGTTTTTATGAATTTTAGGTACACAAAAAAATTTTGATACCGTACTTTTTTAACATTCAACTTATGTGTTACATCGTAACTTGTAAAATAGTGTAACCTAATGCCTTTCCTTAATAACAATTGTAACTCTCTTTGTGCCTGTACCAAACAGGCTTCATCTATTATAGTATATATTTCACTGTTATTCAGATGCTGCATACACATGTTTAAATAATCTCCAGAATTCATAACCACCAATTTACCCCCTTTATCTGATGGTTTAAAAACTATATTGTCATTTTTACCCATATTTCGCAATTTAATCCATTCTAACTTGGTCAAATTATAATTTTTATATTTACTTTCAAACTCACTAAATTCTTTATTATCAATTTTAAAGCATTGTTAAAACATTGTATGCATGAATTTTTATTAGGAGGTATAAAAACACTATTGGCTTTTAGTTTGCTAGTATCTAGCAAACTATATGCGTTTGTCTCTGATTCAGATTCACAGGAAAAATACCATTCACTGCTCTCAGAATCTGATACCACAGAATCAATAGTATTTTCCTTTTGCTTTATACTTTAAAAGTATTCCTTCAAATGCATCTTATGCACCAAACAATAAATTTCACTTTTAATTTCATATATCCTAAGCAGAACTGTTGGTATAAATTTAAGGCCTTTATTTAAAACCGCTAGTTCTGTTGAGTCAAAAACATAATCAGATAAATTCACTACATACTCCGGTACAATAGTACCTACTACCTGTTCAATTTGTCCATTTACTCCTTTTAAATCGTCCTTCGCCCGGGTCTCTTTGCCGTTCCTGTCCCTGCCAACCTCGCTTTCTGGTCGTGTTATTATACCCATTGGAGCCCCGAAAGGTTTTCTAAAATGCCTCTGAATTTGCTGCTCCTTGTAAATCTGGAAAATCCTCATTCAACCTTTCTTCCTCTTCTACCGAGGATGCCCCACTCTCGCCAGACACAAAACTTCTGTTTCTTTGCTGACCGTAAACAGATCTTTCCTTTTGAAAACTTACGCTCCTCCTTTTAGGTCGTTGATTGGCTGAAAGCACAAAGGCTTTTTTATGTTCGTAATCACAAATGTCCCTTTGTAATTTATATTTTTTACGATCCACCAGATCTTTCTCATAAGATGTTAATTTATTTTTCATATTAACCAAAAATGTCTCCAGAACTGAATGTGAGGTGATATTTACGATCTCTTCACATACCTGCTTGGTCTCTAAAAGAAGTTTCTCTCTTTTTACATTGTCTCTTTCGATCAAAATAGCCACCCATTCAAGACTGCAGCGATGTGCCGCTGCTATCCACCGTTCTTGAAACTTAACTTCTAGTTCTTCGGACAACTCAAAAGGAGTAGACAGATTTTTCATAGACCTTAGACCTCTTGGTGTTATTTCCAACTCCTGGTACCTCTGGAGAGTACCCATATTATAATAAACAGAAGTCTCTTTAAAAATCAACTTTTCCAGCTTTGAACATAATTCTTGCGCTGCTGGGATATCTGAGACCTCTGTTCTTTTACCCACCATGGCAAATGGGTTAATATTAGTCCTCTGGCGGGAATCTTCCCATTTCTTAATAATTCCAGATACTGCTATACCTTGCATATCTGGTATTCCATTTCTATTTCCATGTGAGATAATGCCACTGTTAGTATTAGCAATAGGTACATTTCCTCTATTGCTGGTGTCAGCATTTGTGCTATTGAAGTCCATCCCAGTTTCTCGGAAAATGCGAGGAAAGGAGCACAGAGATTCACTGGTCATGGATACTCTAGGAACCACACCAAAATTTCTGCCAAAATGAAAACAACGACCAAACCAAGAAAAATTAGGACCAGTGAATAACAGCTCTACTTTCCAGAATTAAGGATTTTTTTCTCAGTTTTTGCCATAAGATGGGAACAATCCTTACCCTGTGCATACACATGAGCAGTGACGTTGCTCTCTGCCAGCCATTACTCAACTTATGAGCACAGAAATGGCTTTAATATATAATCCCTTTTTGCGAATGTGTGCAGTAGGTTTATCTATTTTTTTACCAGATTATAGGCTGGAAATGAGAGTTTAGGACAGAGATGAAAAACTGAAACAAGCGGAGGGTAGGATTCAAGCTAATAAAATGAGGACGGAGGTGGGAAAGGAGCATACCTTTCAACTTCTTAGCTTGAAAATTCTGGTAAAGTATAAGATAGTTAATTATTTCCTTACATCTTCAATAAATTTTCACATACCTACTATTTTATGATAAAATAGTACAGCCAATCATTCATGCATTACTTAAAGGTCTGTGAAGTTTCAAGGTGTGAATAGGAACATAATTTTGGAGGCAAGTGTCTTTTTTAATTTTTTTCGAGACAGGAAAGTTTAAGAAAGATGTCAGAGAAGTTAGAGGTAGGAATGAGAGGGCAGGTAGGTCACAAGGGAAGACAGCTATGATTAATAGGAGGTAAAACAGAGGGACTGGGAACACAAACGTGAAGGAGACATTAGATTAACAGAGACGTGCCACGAAAGGAGATGCTGCCAGCCCAGCTATCTGGAATTTTGTATATAATTATGCCATTTGTGAATATCAGCATGATTCATATGCTTGTGTTACAAGTGTATTAGAACTGTATGTTATGTGTATATCAAACTGCTAGTACAGAAGTGTGTGTTGAAAAGGGTTTACAAAGTACTGGGCTTAAAAGATGCATCCACAGTATATCCTACTGGAAAAGAAGAGAAATGTATATACACTATTGTAACTGTTTAAATGTATATATTTTAACATGGGAAACTGAAACACAAGAGGTTGACCTCAGAAAAAAAGCTTAAATTAAATTACTTCATGGTCATGTAATTAAAGGATGTTATCTTTCAGTTTCAGTGCTGTAACAGACACAATGACTAGAACTAGAAGTTTTTTGTATTGTCTTGGAAGTGTTTATTGTTTTATGACTTCCAGGATCTGCCTTAGCTCTATGAAAAGCCCTTGTTTATGTATTTTTACAGGTGGATGCTAAATGCTACCACTGTATCAATGGGGGTTTTACCTGGGATAGAGTCAGATGATAAGAAATTATGTTATTCTGCAAGCTATCCCAGCAGTAGTATTTGGGACATTAATTTTAAGAAGTCTCTGAGAGAGACTGAGTATTTTGTTTTTTTCTTTGACCTGACAACATCAGCTGGAAGACCCAATCACCACATCTGCCTTGCTGCTCTGTAAGGAAGTTAACTATGGTATTGTAATTCTCTTAGATTCAGTCAGGAATATAGTGAAATATAGTTTAGATGTTTTCTTTATTTATTTGAGACTGTCATGCAATGTTGTTTTAAATATTTCCTGTGATTTTGAACTCTGATGTTACTGTGATTATATACTGAGTATTTTCTTTTTATTTTATTATTTATTATTAAATATATTTAAACCTTTCTTTTTGGCTGATATTTCTGAGACATATTTAAGTTCTGAGAGTACTTGCATATTTATTCGGTGACACTGTGGGCCACTCTTAATAGCCTTGCTCTTGGTCAAACTAACATTTGTATTGATAGTAACAATACACAGTAAGATTGTACACCCTTTGTTAAGGGCCTTAGAGTAGCTGATAAGGACATGGCTGGTGACAGTGATAACTACCTTATATTTTGAGCAAAAGGGGGCATAGCTACTAAACCTGTGCCAGCCTTCCCCAGGTGTGTCTGTGTGTGTATGTATAAATCAAATCTCAAAGTGCGTGTGTGTCAGCTACTTGGGCAGGGACACGAAGCACTGGTTGGACAGAGAGGGTGCTGGATGTCTTGGTTTGGCCACTCAGCTGAGATATCAACCTTGTAGCTGTGCCAGTGGGGAGTCTTATTAGGGATCTGGAGAAAGAGGGAGAAACTGGCCCCGGACTGACTGTGGTCTCTGTGTGGCTCTTAAGGGAAACTGCAATCGATGTGGAGAGCTATCTGGAAATACTGTGTGTGCACCTGTTATCCTCCCAATGGTGCTAGTGGTGAGGATTGAGGCTTCTTGATTACTGGGCCAGTGGTGGGGTGTCACAAGGGAAACAATAATAACAGGAGGATTGTATTTCAATAAGGCTTGGCATAGACACAAAAGGAAGGGGAGCACAGTGTTTGGGGATAGGAGTATTCAGAGATGCAGTCTCTGCCAGCTTTGACACAGTGGCAGATTATTGCTAATCCTGGGACATGTCACCACTGGGTCCTGCCTATGGACCTGCAGGGAGGGCTGGGCAGGGACTCAACTTGACAAGTCCTGGAGTATGTTTTCTATACGGCTGATGTGAGCATTGAATTTCCTCTCCAGTATTTCCCGCACAAGCTCTGCTACTTCCTGACAGGTGACATAATTATCTCCACTTACATTACTATTGGTGGGTACCAGAATACCAGCCTCCAATGCAGGGCAACCTGATGCAGGTGGTATACGTATGGCAGGATCTTATGTTAATGAGCAACAGAGCCACGGAGTGTGAGTCCAGTGAGCTTCCTGATTTTCTTGTAAAAGGCAGAATAATTTGTGGGATCTAAAAGTCATCTGTTATTTCAAATAACTGAAACTTCATAAGTGCAAACAGCACTTAGGAGAGAACAAACACAAAAAGTAGTTTTGCAGTGGGATAAGCCCCTCTGTATCCCCTGATATGGAAGGCTGTACCTCCTTTATATATACCAACTCAGAGGTTGCACCAACATGGAGAAAGGGGTAGTCCCCTGTTACACCAGCAATTCTTTAAATTATGTTTGGTTTTAAATATAGATCCCAGCCCTTATCTGACCTCTGTCAAGCCATTAACCCCCACAGGTGATATCTGCCTGAGTCGAGGGCCTACTACTTATACCTCTGTTATCCCCTGCAATCACCACCACCACCACCTCCCTTCATATTAATAACACTTATTCAAACAAGCACCCTATCCCCAGACTTCTGCATCATGATATGAACTGCCAAATAATATGAAATAAAATATATGAACCACATTCTTGGGTTACACTCCACACTCCCCATATTTTAGTTTTAACCGAACCTGGCTAAAACCCAGTGTTAAGGATGATGAAATAATTCCCGTAGGCTATATCATCTTGTTACTATGCAGGTCATACAAAAGAAAAACAGGGTGCACAGCAGTTCTATACAATAACTCACTGGTACTCTCTCCATACTTAATCTGCCCACCCTTCTTCAAGAATGTTGAAATATTCCCTTTTCTCTTAAAAATCAGTGATCACAAAATATCTGTCTTGTCTTTGTTTACATTCCTCCAGTTAACAACAATTCAGCTCTAGAGGGTCTTCCATCTTGGCTATCCACCAATATGAACAAAGAAACCATCATCCTAGGTGATGAAATATTGATTAACAATATATTTCTGCTCCTAAAACTACCTCTGTCATGAATTTATACAACTTAATACAACATATCACCTCTCTAACCAGATACAAACACTCCAAATTATCTTCTATTCTAGACTGGGCCTTTACATCTGACCCACATAAAATGATCTCCTCTCATACCCTCCCAAATTCTATGAGTGACTACCTCTCAGTTGTACTTTAAAGATTCCCAACTCACCCCGCAAAAAAGTCCACCACTATAACACAGTTCACAACATAGCTCAATTTGACAATGATGCATTCACAGAAAGATTGAGAGCTTTAAAATGTCATTTACTAAAAACTCTCCCTTTGGATTAAGCAGTTGTGTAATTTAATGTCACGTTTCTCAAAATACTAAAGCAGTTAAGCCCCAACCAGACATAAAAGAGTCAAGTTCAACCCTGCCCCATTTGGCTTGCAAAAAACTACTAAACAACTTATGACAGCCAAAGATAAAACCTAGAAATCTTGGCTTCATAATAAAACAAGAGACCACTCTTCAAAATTTAAGAGAACTCTGCAACCACACCAAAAAAAAATCAATCAGATCTGATAAAAAAAAAAAAAAAACTCACTACATTTCAATCTGGGATACCCACACTAAAAACACCAAATAATTCTAGTCTTCTATTAACAAGCTGTAGGGCTTGGAATGCCACGATTATACTCCAATATTGGAAAAAGACAAGTTAGTTAATTAAGTGCTACTCTAGAGCGAGACTTGATTTTTAACGGCCATTAGAAAAATGCTTAACAACTGTTAAGCATCTTTCTAAGGGCTATTAATATTGGGTCTCACGCTAAGCATTAAATACTGACAGTCCAGCTTCTAAATGACAGCAGCAGAAGTAAAAACAGCTTTATTTCTGCCTTGCTGTGTACGTCTATTGGCTTGCCCTGCCCCTCATAAACTTGTTTGATATTTAGGTAAATCAATGAGAATTACAGTCAGTCAAAATGCCAGAAACTGAATGTCGTATGTCTTATTGCTCAGAAATGCATATTGTGCAAAATCTGTCCTATTATTAACATTTTAAATGAATTAGAGCAATATTTAAAATCTTGGCTTGGGTTTGATCCTTCATCCCACCACAAATCATAAATAAATAAGATGAAGATTCTGCTACTGTCTGTTTGACAGTGTTCACTAAGGGCTTTACAGGCTTTCAAAAACCAATAAAACACTTTGTGTGTTTTGCATTTTTTCTGTAACCAGTAAGATATGGAACAGGTAAAGCTCCATGTACTACAAAAAATTACGAATGGGTCTCCAGTCGTAACCTTTAATTGTGTGTTTCTAACATGGATGCAAAGATTCCCCTCTCAAACTTCACTCACAAGATGAATTTCTTGGCATCCATGTCTCAAATGCATAATACTACAGTTGTGATCAGAGACTTGATCATAATCCTTTATGTTAAATTCTGTCCACTCAGCCAACATCTACTACCACTAACTGCACTGAATTTATTTCTAACCAACTCAACTCACACTTTGTATATTCAGTCACCCCCCCCTTATACACAACCATCCACCTATTCCCCCTCAATCCCTACAGAGTTTTCTCTGTCTTCCATACTAACACAGTTCCCATCCCTACCATCAAAAAATACTTCATAAGCTAAATCCCACTATACTTGTTCTGACAATCTTTCTTTGGAATACATTAAATGGCTGCCATCCTTTAGCATATCTTGTCTCTATCCTCATAAACAGATATATTCAAGAAAACTATGAAACCATTATCTGGAAAAAGTCACTAATTATTCCCTTATACAAAGTGTGAAACTCCACTGAATTCTGCAGTTATTGCCATACAAGCCATTCTTACTCCACTAACAAAAATCTTTAAAAAATATGTATAGTCCAGCTTCTCAAACACTTAATAAATAACAACCTCCTCTCCTCTGCCCAGCATAGCTTCCAGCCACACCACAGCATTACCATACCTATCATTTTAACCTATACAGGGACTCTGGAGACTTTGTTTACTCTCTATTCCTTGAATTATCTGGTGTGTTTGATACTATATCCCATCAGATTCTCCTCCATAAACTATCTTTACTAGACCTTGACACCATCTCCCTCTCTTGGTTCAATAGCTACCTTTCTAACAAGCTACAAGTAGTAAAATGGCAGAAACAACAATCACCATTCTTGCACATCTTAGAGTGTTAAAAGGCTCAGTCTTGGGCCTCATACTCTCTATACTGCTATTAATGACACAAGTGTCATTCAGTATGCTGCTGATGCTACACTGATAGCTACTGCTAAGTGCCTCCTATAACCTTAGGGGAAGCTCCCCCAAAGTTTTTTATTCTATAAAAACCTGTTTCAGTAATTTCTCCTCCTGCTGAATGCTAAGAAAAAAAGGTTATTGATTCTCACACCAAAATCCTCATCCTATACAAAAAAATAACTTCTCCATTGTCTCATCAAACTTGAGTCCCTTCACAAAGCTACTAGGTGCCACTATCCACTTTGCTCCACTACCCTACCCCAATTCCCAACCACCCCCGCTATATCTACATATATATATATATATATATATATATATATATATATATATATATATATATGATCCAGCCACACCCAATCAGTAATTCTAAACCTTTCCCATCCAATTTAAACACATAGCCCTTAAGATTCCATCATCATTCAGATCCCTATTACTCATCACCTTTCATCACTATTTCCTTGTTACTTCCACTGCATGTATATAACCACTAACCTTTTTTCATACCTCTTACATGCTTTCTATCTATTCCATCATCAAACATATATTATTTACACAACCCACGACTTCTCTCCCAAACTACTTATCCTATATCTGTCACTCCCAAATTAGCTAACAATAACAGTATGAATTACTTAACTATAGGCTTGAATCAACTATTGCTATGCCTTAGCTACTTATCCTGTTACCAAAGGCACCTGATTCACACTATCGTCTCCCCAACTAAATACCTACCAGATAAACTTATCCCACCTAAAGTTAATATCATAACAACCAACACATATCTGGACACACTGTACCTCTATTTCAAACTTAAACATCTTAATATACCATCAAGTAAACTTAAAATAACATCCCCTGCTAGAACATCACTACAAAATATCTAAAAACACTAGCCCAAGGCACATCAATCCTAACCATTGGTGATATTCACATTAACCTAAGCCTAAAACACTCATATCAAAAGAAAACAAAGTCAATAGTATTGAACAAAATCAAACAGCACCGTATCCATCTAACAGTAGTCAACTAACTTTCATTATTCTAAATGCTAGAAGTATTTGTAATGCAATCACAGAACTACATGCTTGGATAGCTGTTCACAATCGTAGTATCCTGTCCATAACAGAAAAAGGGCTACAACCAAATATTAGCGACACCAAAATATTACTACCACACTATAACATAATTAGGAATGACCAAAATCAATCTAAAAGGAAAGGCAGTGGTATAGCAATAATATACCCAGATTGTCTCAACCTCACCCCTTACAATGCCCCCATACCACAATTCAATAACACAGAGCTCCTTATCACTTTCTTCAAACTAAACAAACACAAAACAAAATCTGTATCAGTACCTTATATATTCCCTCAGGCAATAATAATGCATTAGAAGACATTCTACACTGGACCTCAACTTCCATCCCTCATGAAACAATCTTACTAGGAGATGTTAATATTAATTGGCTTGACCTTACATCTACCTCCCCTAAATTTAGCATAAATCTTTTTGGCTACAAACTCCAACATACTTTAGCAAAAACTCAAATTCCACACTAGACTGGATCTTAGTATCTGATCCATTAAATTTACCTCATCTGGCACCTTATCATATCCCCTGAGTGATCTTCTCCCTGTCTTTACCAAATGTCACACTGAAAATCCCCCAAAACAGTAAACTATAAAAACTATTCATAATACAACACATTTTAATTCTCAGATATTCAACTCTCCTCAGTAAACTGAAATATACTAAGAAATATCCCACTAGATAACTCCAATAAGAAATTTAACTCAGTATTTCTTAATATCTTAAACAAAATGACACCCACTAGAAATATAACAATAAAAACAAGAGATGCACCCTGGTTTACTAACACTACAAAACAACTAATGCAAACTAGCGGCAAAGCCTGGAAAAACTGGCAGACAAACAAAACCCCACAAAACCTCCAGTAATATAAAAATCTTCATAACCAGGCCAAAAGACATATAATCTCTGACAACATACTATAGCGAACCCCAAAATAATTACAAAGCTAATCCCAACAAAATATGGTCAACCATCAAGAAAATACTTCAACCAGGTCAAAAATATAATCCCAATCTATGTCCAAATAGTACACCTCTGGACACTGCTATACAACTGAATACCTACATTGTAGACAGCATCACATCTATTACAAAACAGTTTAGTCATAGTACTGCAGATAAAATCCCAAAACCAAGAGAGGAAGCCACAACACAGCTGAGAAGTGGTAAAAGGTATAAAACATTTAATAGATGAGAACTTTCACACCACTATGAGTGCTTCTTCAGGTAATTAAATACAATTGAAAAAAACATCAGTTAAATACACTTAAAAATGCAAAATAACCAGTAAGTTAATTTAAACAAGGCATGTGATTTAAGGTGAAGTTTAAAGGGACAGTTTATTAAGCCTGTACCCTTTACTTGTAATAGTATTATCCACCTTAATTCAGACAACTCAGTTTTATTCCTTGAATCACCCATTCTCATACCATCAAATGACAACTGCATAACCAATACCAAAGAGTATGTTGGATCACAGGCATTCATATGTTTTGCAAGAGCATTCTTTTCATCAAGCCTTTTTAATTTCATAAATATGTTCAAGAATCTGCTCTCTAAGAGAGTGGTTCATATTGCCTACATAGAATGAAGGGAAAGATTTACATCTAGCCAAATATACCAAATTACGACTGAAAACAAATGGAAATAAACAAATGACAAAAAGAAGAAATTACAGGGAAAATAAGCTTTCATTTTCCCTTTTCTTTATTTACAAAGGAAATAAGATGTCAAGGATTGTTTTTTTTTCTTTTTATGTCAACAAGTTTAATTTTACTTATTTACATATCTTTACCAGCAAAACATGAAATGACAACATGCTTGACTATAACATAAATAGTAAACAGAAAATGAACAAGCAGTCTACCAATGTAAGATAACTGAATTCCTTTTTTGTCTTATGCTTGTCTAATTTACAGATAATTAAGAATCATTTTAATAAGTCATGACAAGATATCATTAGTTTCCCTTAAAAGAAGCATACAACATTTATACTAGTATATGATCTGAAGGGTTGCATATAGAATTGCTTACTCAGGAACTAATGCATACTTTATATTTGAAGTAGAAAATGGCTGTAGTATAACACATAGCTGAATTTAAAGTTGTTTAATTCATATAAACTGCAATTACTTACTAAAGGGAAACACACTATGAGTGACATCTCATACTTTCTTGTTATAAAAAGGAAAATACATTAACAGTGTTAAATTAAAACATTACTTAAATGGTATACTAAAACAAATGACAGGTAAACATCTTCACCTAATTGTGGAAATAAATCAATTTAATCATTAACTATAGCAACATTAGAAAAGCTGTTTCACAAAAACTAATAGTAAAACCTAAAAGCTGCCTGTTTTCCTAGTGCAGCAGTCGGCAACCAGTGGCTCACGAGCTACATGCGGCTCTTTGATCACGTCGCTGTGGCTCTTCTTGTAAACTTCCGTATCTGTGGCCAAGCAGCTGAATTTCCACATTCGCGGCTAAGCAGCTGCTTGGCCTGAGTTTCTGTAATGAGCAGTAACTTCCTATTTGGTTGTAGCAGCTAAGACTGAACAACTGCATGCTTGCCCTGTGTTTTCTACCTGGCAGTTGGAAGTTGGAGGGAAACTTAAACGAGCTGTGGCAGCTAGTGTGGTCGCTGTATGTTTTACAACTCTCCTGCTGAACAGAATGAAAAAGGTATTTTATTTTTATTTATGTATTTTATTTGGCAGTAAGGGTGAACTTTAACTGAAGTTAAGATGAAAAGTAGATGTGAAAATGTTTCCGCAGTAAAAAAGTTTTATTTGTCTGTGCCTTTTTCGTTGATCTAATTTGGAAGAACTGTAAATCATTTGCTAGCAACCTTTGTGTCTGATTTTGAGTTTTGTTTGTAATCTTTTATGCAACAATCTGTCACATCTTGTTGAGATGATAGCTTGATTTGATTTAATAAGGATTTTCTTGATTTACAGTACACAGAAGTTAAAATAGAAATGTTAACCCCTGAACTCTGGACAGTAAAAAAGTGTTTTTCTTTTTTCATGAGTACTATGCTTTAAAATAATGGACTTCTTGAGAAATGCACAGTTCTTGTTGGCTTGAGACTGTATTTCTGTGTTATCATTAGTAAAGATTTAAAAGTTTAGAAATCACATCAGAGTGCAGTGACCAAACAAGGAATAATAGTCAGTAGGTGACTTTGTGTCTGACTTACAGAAAAAGTATGTTGTATTAATGCCAGTCTGAAGTGGCAGGACATATTTATTACTTAATATGAGGGGCTATTATCATGTAATTGTTCCATCCCTCATAATAAGATGCTGCTAATACAGAGAGGTTAAGAAGTGTACAATGAACACGAATGATGCTTTATTTCCATATTATCCTCCTGCAGTTAGCGTTATCATGATGTAACTTTTTTGTCCTCCTGTGTTATCAAGTGCATGCTTAGTTTTGCAGGTTTTGTTTTTCTGGCCAAGTAATAAGAAACTAATAGTTCCTCCCCAAACCTTCCTCTTTTTTTAATGTTGTTTTGTTCTTGAATATGTTTTATGTGAGGGGTGCTTGTGTTTCTGTTTTTCTTCCTATATTAGTGTGCTGGACTTAATTTAAGGTGTTTGGAGTTTTAGAATGCCGTGCATTATCATGAAATGCCAGTTTATTTAAAAACAAAGTACTGCAAGTTGGATGCATTGCTAAATTAAAAAAAATATTCATATAATGATGAAGCACGCTAAAAGCTTACTGTCTTCTGATACATTCTACAAATGTTCATTATTAACTGAATTATTAATGATGCTGAATACAACTATTACCAGTTTCCTTAGAAAAGTATTGCTAGAGTGGCATTGAAGTTTGGTGACAGTAATGATTCATTTTATTTTGTGATTTCCTCTTTTCTTTACATTTATGCAACCCTGAAGTTCATATATAAATGTCAAGGGGTGTGAGGAGCTCGTCTTGCACATAGGGGTGCAGAAGAGCTTTCCAGGCTGCCAGGCCCCCACAATTTCCATTTATTTCTATGTAATTTGCTCCTACTGCTTTTTAAGGATCCTACATTCAGTTCTTGTATCCCTGTTACAATATCTGATACTTCAAATACAGTTCATAGGTTCATACTAGGCTATCTGCCCTAGGGCATTTATAAGCTTAGCCAGAGTGTGTTTGGCTTTCGCCACCCATTTTAAATTAACTTTGCTATGCCCTTTTTCGAGGTTAGTATACTGTGCCTCTGTCTAACAATGACACAGAAGTGATACCCGGGGTAAACCTACGATCTCACATCCACTCATCAAGATTCCTCTTGAAGAGAGTCATTGAGGGACTCTGCCTAACCTGGACTGGGATTTTATTCCAGAGTGAAGGGCGCCTCTGGGTTATGAATCTGTCCCTCCAGCATGTCCTATTTATTTCAGTGCTGGGGTTCAAGTCTCTCGAGCGCGTAGCTCGATGGGATTTGGATTTTCTGAGGTGCAGCATGTTCATTAATTCTGTGTTGGACATGGCTTTATACATCAGGCACAGATCGCCTCTGAGCAGGCGGTATGCCACTGAGTAGAGCTGGAGTTTCTTTAACCGGGCAGCATATGGCATCTGTTTGAGCCCTTTGATCCTTTTGGTGAGGTACTTTTGGGGTCTTTCCAGTTGCTGCAGGTGTCTGGTAAGGTACATCCCAAAAGGGGCATTGTACTCAATTATGGGCCTGATGAGGGATGAGTAAAGAGGCACTATGACCTCCCCTGATCTAGATGTGAATCCCTTCATGATTAGGTGGGCTATATAAAATGTTTTTCTAACCAGTTTGGCCACGTGGTTGTCAAATGAGAGATTGCTATCAACTTGGGTCCCCAGGTCCCTAATTACTTCTTCTGTACTTAATGGATTACCACCTATGTGGTAATTTGTGGGCACTTTGTTTTTGTCAAAGGGGATGACTACACACTTTTTGGCGTTTAGCTTGAGGCCATGGCTCTGGCACCAGTTGTCTGTTTCTATGAGACCCTTTTGGAGGATGCTTGTGTCGGCTGGAGAGTCGATTATGGTGCCCAGTTTGCAGTCATCTGCGAACTTGGTCAGCCACAGTCCTTCCTTGTTGGCCTGTACCTCCAAGAAATATATACTGAACAAGAGAGGTCCCAGGACTGAGCCTTGTGGGACGCCACTTGTAACTGGTTTGGAGTCTGACATGACTCCAGCAATTCTAACCATGTGGATTCTGTCCTTGAGCCAATTTGCAACCCATCTAGTGACATAGGGGTTTATATTTAAGCTGGTGAGCTTATCTATAATGCCCGAGTGGGGTATTGTATCGAAGGCTTTTGCGAGGTCCAGGTAGACTGTGTGGAACACCTTCCCCTCGTCAATGGCCTTGGTGACTGTTTCAAAGAAATCAACCAGGTTTAAGAGGCAGGATCTGCCCTTAACAAAGCCGAACTGGGTAGGATCCAGTGTCTGTAGGTCCCCAATATCTTCATTTATGAGGTCCATGATGATCCTTTCCATAGCTTTGCAGAACAAGCTAGTCAGGCTTATGGGGCGATAGTTTCCAGGATCCGTTGAGGCACCACCTTTGTGGAGAGGGACCACTGTTGCTGTATGCCACTCTTTGGGTACATATCCTGTAGTAAGGCTGAGATTGAACAGTAGTTTTATGTTTGGGTTTAGCTCTTCTTGGAGTTCATGTAGGACGCAGCTTGGGACACCGTCTGGCCCCATTGATACTGTGTTTTTTGCTTTGGAGAGGGCGGCTCTTACCTGAGCATCTGAGATGTCAGGGGGGCAGCACTCTGCTGGGATAGATATTTGCCCTTTTGGTGGGGAGGGGGGGAGAAGTTTGCGCTGAACCTGTCAGCTAGGATGTTGGCAATGTCTGTGGGTTCGGTGTAATTTTTGTCATTTTGGACTAATTCTGAGCATACCTGGGAATTCCCACCCAGGTTCCTAACATAACTGAAGAAAGCCTTGTGATTATCCTTAGTGTCCTGTGCAATTTTTCTCTCGAAGCTGACCTTAGACGATTTTATGAGTGCCCGTAGGTTTTTGCTAATACTGATCAGAGATGCCTTCCCATTTTGGGATTTTGCTCTATCATGTAGTAGCTTCCTCCTTCTATTGTATAGTTTGTTTATGGCTGGGGTCCACCAGACAGGACGTCTGCCTTTGGAGGATTGGGTCTTGGTTTTATTTGGGATTGCATGATCCATGCATTCCTGAAGGTGTTCATAGAATGCGTTTATAAAGGATTCTGTGGTCTGGGCCGTATTTTCCACAGGCCCGGGGGCTTTGAAGGATTCCACCTTGGTTTTGAGGAGTGTGAAATTTGCTTTAGAGAAGTTTTTTACTGTGGTTTTCTGGGCAGGGGGTGGGGGCGGGATGTGAATATCCAGTGAGTTTAGTTTATGGTCTGATCTTACCAGTGAGGGATACACTTCTGGTCTGGAGCACAGAGACCCCATGTTGGTGATGATCAGGTCCAATATGTTTTCCCCTCTTGTGGGAGTGGTAACAAGTTGTTCCATAGCATTTGAGTTTATAAATTCTAGGAACCTTTGGGCTAGGGTGTTGGAGCTAGAGTAATGCTCCCAGTCTATGTTTGGGTAGTTGAAGTCACCCAATATAATGGTGTTTGGAGAGACCTTCATATTTTCCAGTGTTCTCAGGAAGGCCGAGTGGGGTTCCTGGGTTTGGGAGGGTGGTCTGTAGCAGGCTATAAACTGGAAGGCAGTTTTACCCACTGTTAGTTGCACATGGATAGTCTCTGATGCTTCGTGCTGTGCCACCAACCTGAAGGTGTGGGTATCTTTGACGAATATTGATACTCCCCCTCCTTTTGTGGTTTGGTCCAAGTTTTGGGGCTGAAAAGAATGGTATGAGGTATAACCTGGTAGTGCTGGGGTGCTCCCGGGAGCCTTGAACCAGGTTTCTGTTACTGCACAGATATCGATGTTCTCCATGCTAAGGAGAGTTTCGAGTGCATGCATCTTGAGGTTTAGACTTCTGGCGTTGAGTAGCATTACTCTTAGTTTCTTATCCCTTGTGATACCTATGGAGGTGGGTTTGTCTTTTGAACCTTGCCTAAAAAAGGCACTATGGGGGTAGCAAGAGCCTTTGCCAATATCCGAAAGCCCAGGGGTGACAGGTGCAAGCTGTTCCTAGCGAAGCATCGTGGCTTGTTGAGCATGTCATCCCAGGCTGACAGGCATTGGATCCCCTTTGAATGACACCAATACTTAAGCCAATTGTTGAAATTGATCATCTTGTCTTCATATTGTGGCATCATTCTTGGTGAGGGTAAGATGCTACTCAAGGTCAGGGTCATACCGGCCTGGGCTACATGCTCAGAGAGCTCCTCTATGTCTCTTTTCATGTAGTCCAGGGAGGTACGTCTCAGGTCATTCACACCAGCATGGACAATGACTGAGTCATATTTGTACTTGCCTTGGAGTGAGCTGAGTGCTTGTGTTATGTGGCGGATCCTAGTTGGTTTATAGTAGGAGTGGTCCTATCAGGGCTTTTTTTTAGTCCTATTAATTAAATAGCCAGATAATCAGTCAAAATCCATGGAGGAAGTATTTTTAGTTTTGGTGAGCACGCACCTTCAGTAAATGTTCTTTAGTGATGAGTGGGAGGAGGTCCTGAGAGATTCAGGGATAAGCACACTTTGGATAGTAATTTCTGGGGTAAAATTCACACTGAATTTGTTTGCTAGTATGTTGGAAATATTACTGGATCAGAGTAGGTGGTGCCATTATGAATACATTCAGAGCACTGATGGGTCTTATTTCATAGCATAGCCAAGGATGGATTTTTCATTGGCCAGCTGTATATTTTAAGAGGTTTTTGTTTTTCACTCCTGCCACGGTACTCTACTGACGAGACTGCACCCCACCTTTTGCAGATTCCTGGAGGACCACAAACTGCAAGATGGCAACTAAGAAAAAACAGTGAAAAATCAAAGATGAACACCGTGAATTTAAAGCCGAATGGGAAGAAAATTATGCTTTTATGCAAAACTCTATGGGTCTCCCAACATATCTAATTTGCAATGAAAAATTATCTAATAACAAAAAATCAAATCTCAGACGTCACTTTTTAACAAAGCATGATGCATTTGCAAGAGATATTCTGTTGGAGAAGAAAGAAAAAAAGCGGTGACAGAATTAAATCAAAAAATGCAACGATCAACATCAATATTCAGCAGCTGGATACAATCTTCAAGTAATGTGACAGCAGCAAGTTTTGCTGTTTTTCGTTAGATTGTAAAGCATGGTAAACCTTTCTCGGATGGAGAATATGTAAAAAAATGCTTTTTACATTTGGCCGAACATCTCTACTCTGACTTCAAAAATAAAGCAGATATTATTAAAAAAACTGAAGACACTCCACTCTCTGCAAAAACTGTTCGAGACAGAACCATTAAGATGGGCAAGAATGTGACAGATAAACAGATTAATGATATAAAATTGGCATCTGCATTTTCTCTGGCATGTGATGAGTCCTATGACATGAAAGATATTGCACAAGTTAGCCTTCTGGAACGGTATGTTTCTGATAAAGGTCTCCATGAAGAATTACTGGCTTTGCTGCTTCTTAAAGGACAAACTCAAGGTGAAGATATCTCTGCAGCAATTCTGGAATTTTTGACTTGGGGAAATTGACATCAGTAAATTGGTATGGGTAAAAACAAAGGCTTTGTTACCCTCTTCAAACAAAATGTAGAGCACTATGTTTTTACGTTTCATTGTATTATTTATCAGGAAGCGCTATGTGTGCAGACATTTCCCATTGAAGTTGTAAACGTGATGGATTTGGTAGTAAGAACAGTCAACCAAATAATGGCAAGAGGACTTAATCACAGACAGTTTTGTGCCCTTCCTGAAGAAGTAAATAGTCAATATTACGACCTTCTTTTGCAGAATAAAGTTCGCTGGTTCTCCAAAGGAGCAGTTTTGAAATGTTTTGCATCATGCCTTGAACATATTAAGACCTTTTTAAGTGAAAAGGAACACAAATATCCACAGTTAAGTGATGAAGAATGGTTACAGAAATTTTACTTTACTGTTGATATGACATCACATTTAAACACTTGAATCAGAAGCTACCAGGTAGAGGTAACACTGTAAATACACTTCTGGAAGCCATCCTTTCCTTTGAACAACTACTGTTGTTTGCAGGCGACTTGAAAAGTGGAAATCTGTTTAATTTCGAAACTTTAAAAAAACTCTGGAAACTATTGGAAGTGTTATTGACAGCAAGTACTTTCTGGCAGCTATTGCAAAAATGCATGACTCATTTATGGATCATTTCAAAGATTTCAGACAATAAAAAGCCCACTTTTTTGTTCATGACAAAACCACTTGTGTCAGATGTCAGTCAAATAAATTTTTTGCCATTTCCAGCAGTTGACAGAGCTCAGTTTGAACTACAACTAACAGACTTCTTTACAAGTGGAACTTGAAAATCTGGCAAAAGAAAAGGCGACTTTAGCCATGAATCACAAATGGACGGAACTTTCCAACTGTCAAAAGGAGGACCAGCTAATTTTTGAAACATGGAATAGCTTTCCACATTGTTATCATCAACTCAAATCAATAGCATTTGGAATTCTGACGATTTTTGGGTCCACTTACTATTGTGAACAGATGTTCTCCAACATGAATGCTATCAAAAGCAAACTAAGAAGTCAGCTTAATGATGTAAGCCTTGAAACCTGTTTAAAACTGAAGACTTCTGAATACTCACCGAACATGAAACAACTCTGTGCAGAAACGCAGTGTCAAAAGTCCCATTAATTTGTTTTTCTTTTTTTCTGTAAGTTCTTGAAGTTTTGTTTGTGTTAAATACATATATACCCATACTGCAATAAAAAATTGGATCTCAAACCCCCTTCTGTACTCATTGCGGCTCTTTGTAAATCTTGGACCCAACATTTTAGGAAAAAATGGCTTGTTGCTCCAAAAAGGTTGCTGACCCCTGTCCTAGTGCATAGATTAGATAATATGTTACTGTTCAATTTAATAGGATGATTTATGATGTGCTGGATTGGGGGATGGGGTGATTGCAGTTGCCATGGATGTGTGTTTTGATATTGTTTAACAGCGGAGAGATTGTGAAGTTTTAAATGAAATGAAATGTTCAGGCACAATATGAATGATATGGAAATTGTAACTGATGGGTTGGCCTTTTCGATGTGCTTCTGTGGTGGTTAGATATGAAGCCCCTCTCTCCATAGCTTGAGCTTTTATACTTCATTTAGAACACATGCAGTTTTCTCTGGTAAACAGCTACAGTTCAGTTGGAATTCCCGCCTAAACAAGAGAACAGAGCTGTTCGTGTTCAGCGACTCTGATTGACAGGCAGCTTTAGAAGGTTAATTTGAATAAAATGTGGAACATTTTAAATATGCATTAGCTCAAATTTCACTGCAACTAAAGTTAAACAAATGAACTAGCATTAAAGAAGGAAAACAATTATAATGTTACACATACTGTGAAATACCTCCGAATACATTATAAGTAAACAGATTTGAAAGCAAGCATTTGAAGTTTGATAGTAGTTGTCAATGAGTGCTAAAACGAATATATATAATGTTTAGAGCTTCATTATTAGAGGCTTGACATACATGATATGAATATGTTGTCAATACACTCAAAAGTTTTATACATAAAGCAAAAGAAGCAATAGATTGTATACTTGACAGAAATAACATAGGAGCCTTTAATTTACAGTAATAAACCACTGAATATAAGCAAACATTTAAATATTGCTTGAACATTGTAGAATAACTACTCATTTACTGCAATATAATCTTACAAAGAGGGAATAGTAGAGTCTGAAAGTACATCGGTCTTATGGTGGGACACACCACAAAACATTTTAAATTGTGCAGCAGTCTTTCATATTTTATACTATTAGTTGATGAATTTCAAAACTGTGCATAGATAAGGAACAATAATAAGAGATGTAAGCATATCTTACTTTAACACTGTAATGAACACATAAAACTAGAGAATGTATATATTAAATAACAGGTTAAGATGTGAAATAATTGTTCTACTGTTATATATTAAGAATGCTTTAAAGGATACAGGTACATCTTTATTTTACTGCATCATATTTGATTGTAGTAGAGTAGACTTTTTTGTTTGTTTGTTTTTTGTCAGAGTATTGGTGGATATGTTTGCTTGGATGGTTAGACTATTCAAACAAGGATTGTTAGACTCCATGGGGGAAAGAAGGATTTTAAAAGCAAATGTTTAATGATAATTATATTTTTTAAATTTTTTCGAGTGTCCACAATAGTAGCTATTTTATCTCTAATCAAACCTTAAAATGCTAATGTTTACATGATGATTACTAAGCAGTTCTTAACTAACATAGTGTCATTATCTGTGAAAAGTACATGTATAGTTTTGATAAGTAGGACAAATGGCATTTATTAACCGTATTTCCCCAAATGGCAATGGATTAAATAACAGATGTAAGAGGGTAGCTTAAACACTTATTTAAAGTTGTTTAATTCTCAAGTTATTTTTTTTTACAGGAAACACACTTATTAACAGAAGACATAGACAGGATAAATACTAAAAACTACACTATATTATCCAGTTCACAATACAATAAAAAAGGGGGATTGCTATATTATGGAGAAATTCACTGCCTATGCCTATGGTTATAGAAACATATCAAGATGATAAACGTATGCTTTGTACTATAACTATGAAGTATAATAAGAAGATATTAACTCTTATTAACTTGGATTGGATTCCTGGAATAGAAATTAAAATAGTTGACCAACACCTAGAACAAGTAATTCAAAACTTGAAAAGCAGTATCGTTCTAGCAGGAGACTTTAATTGTATATTGTCAACAAGTGATACTAACACAATAGTTAAAAGGAGAATACAGGTATCTGCAAAGGCATTGTTAAAACGTACTGAATTGTTTCATCTTAGAGACATAAATTAATTTTTAGAACAAAATTCATTTTTACCCATTATTCCCATAGACACGGAATGCAATCCAGAATTGACAGAGTTTATGTCTCTAATGACCTGACTGATACACCAGGCAAATTCAAAACCTGTTCACTTTCAGATCACAATGCAATTACCTTTGAGCTGTTTTTGAAATCTAATAATAATGTTAAAATCAGAAGATTACCAGCAAATAAAACTTGTTTAAAAAAATGTAAGGACTTCACCAGAAACATACCTAAACACCAGAGACCTCCCCAACACAAACACAAGCACACTACACATAATACTTCCTCGGCAGAACACATTACATATAATAGCTCATGCACCAGTGTCTCCCCAGTCGAACCCTTAAGGCAAAACATAAAATCAAACATATTAGTCATAGGTGATTCCATCATGAGACACACTGATGCCCTCTCACCAGGCTGGATAAGGAAAAGGACGGGGTCAGCTGTCAGTCAGGTGCCAGGATACACCATATCACACATGCACTCAAATTTCTCAACAACAGGTACTGTCATGACTCCGTCATAATCCATGTTGGTGCAAACGATTGGAGATGTACCTCTCTGGACTATATGAAGACAGACATGACTGAGCTCTCAGACTATGTGTCTCAGGCAGGTATGTCCCTAGCCTTAAGCAGCATTTCATCTTCACCTAGGATGATGCCTCAATACAAACAGAAAATGATTGATTTCAATAATTGGCTTAGCTTCTGGTGTCATTCTAAGGGGATCCACTATCTGTCAGCCTGGGATGACATGATCAACAGACCTTGATGCTTTGCCAGAGATGGTCTTCATCTGTCATCCCTGGGATCTCAGCTACTGGCTAAGGCTCTTGCCACCCCCATAGTGCCTTTTTTAGGCAGTGTCTCAAGGACAAAATTCTCAGCCTAAAAACTCCATCTAAAAACAACCTCAAGTTTATGCTGCTAAATGCTAGGAGTCCCAACACAAAACTGCACTCACTGAAAGCTGTCCTCACCTTGGAAGATGCAGACATTTGTGCAGTCACAGAGACCTTGTTCAAGACTGTGGAGAGCACCCCAGCCATACCAGGTTACACCTCCTTCCACACGGTCAGACCTCAAACTGAAGGCATGAAAACTAAATGAGGCAGTGTATCAATATTCATTAAAGATAAATACACCTCCAGACTGGTTAAACAGTATGATTCCCTGGAGACACTTCAGGTGCAATTAACTGTTGGTAGGACACCTAGTCAAGTTATTGCCAGCTACAGGACCCCCTCCATGAATCAGGGTACCCACTCTGCCTATTTGGATCTAATTCAGTCTATCAAGATACATCCGAACACCAGTTTTGGGTGACTTTAACTACCCATCCATTGACTGGGCAAATTACTCATACTCAAACTTACTTGCTCAAAGGTTCTTTGACTTTGTTAACTCCAATGCCCTGGACCAGCTGGTTGACACCCCCACAAGAGGTGTCAACATCCTGGTTCTGGTGCTTACCAATATGGTGGACCACTGTAGCACCCCCACTGTGAGGTTCTCCCTGGTGTGATATGATCATAACTTGGTCTTATTTGAAGTAACTGTGACACCTGACCCTTGCCCAGCAGCAACTAAACTAAAAAACTTCTCCAAAGCAGATTATAACCTCTTACGGGATGGTATAAATAGCTTCACTGCACCTCCTCCCTCAGATTGAACTGGCATCTATGCTGAGCTCTACACCAGTGTTTATACGAATACCTGTATACTTGCATTGGCTCGGGCATACCTGATAGGACCAAAACAAGCTCCTCAAGGAAGAGCAAACCTGCCTGGTGGGCAACTGCCATAAACAGGCTTTACAATAAGAAAAAGAAATTGCTGTCTAAGAGTTAGAGGGGTGAGCCCTCCTACACTGGAAACACTCCCCTTTCAGCTTAAACAAGCAAATAAGACTCTTGTGAAGTCTTCCAAAGCAAGCTACTAGTCCAAATTAGCTTCCTCAACAAAGGGCAACCACAAGGCATTCTACAGTTACATCCGTAATCTAAAAGGAAGGCCCAGATTTGTGCCAAACCTGTAGTTAATGATACCACATATACTGAACCTGTGGACATAGCTAACCTGTTGGTCGACAGTTTCTGTGAAAACTTCACTCCCCTGTCCCCACCCCATATACTCCATGACATCCCTACCACCTGCCCCTACCTTGTATCTCTAAAGAGCAGGTCATAAATGCTCTCTCTAGGGCCAAAAATACAGCATCTATGGGACCTGATAATATCCCAGGCTGCATTCTACATGGGCTCCAACTTGAATTAGCAACACCACTGAGTACTCTTTTCAGTCATAGTCTAAGCACTGGCTGTATACCAGCTGAATGGAAAACAGCCACCATTATTCTCTTGCATAAATGTGGTGCTTCCACTGACCCTGAGAACTACAGACCTATTAGCCTGACTAGCCTTGTCAGCAAGGCTATGGAGTAAATCATCATGGACCTTATCAACACAGATATAGGTAATTTCCAAACACTTGACCCTACTCAGTTTGGATTTGTCAAAGGGAGATCATACCTGTTAAACTTGATGGACTTCTTCGAAAAAATCACCAAGGCCCTGGATGAACGGAAATCTGTGCATACAGCCTACCTGGACTTAGCCAAGGCTTTTGGTGCTATCCCCCACTCAGGCATCATTGACAATCTCACACAGCTAAGCATCAATCATTATATCATTAGATGGATCACTAACTGGCTCACTAATAGAACTTATATAGTCAAAATTGGGGAATCCACCTCCAACAGCAGACCTGTTACCAGTGGTGTTCCACAAGGATGAGTCCTAGGACCTCTACAGTTTGGAATCTATTTCTCTTAATTACAAGCAAAAACTAAAGGTCTGAGGCTGATAAAGTTTGCTGATAACTGCAAACTGGGAATGGTCATAGAGTCTCCAAATGATGTCAACATCCTACAAGAGGATTTTGCACAAACAAATGACTGGTGCCAAAGTCATGGCCTTAACCTCAATGCAAAAAAATGTATTATCATTGCTTTCGATAAAGGTGATGTTCCTGCTAACTACCACAATACCAACACCTTAAGTACACACTCAGTGGTGAGAGACCTGGGCACACAGGTTGACAGTAACCTTACCTTTGACCACCATGTCTCCACAGTGGTAGGAAGGGCATTCTATATTGCTCATCTCATAAGTAAGGGCACTGCCTCCAGAAAAAAAAGTTATAGCCTCCCTGTACTCTTCCCTCATCAGGACAATAAGTGAGCATAATTCCCCTTTTATTATGTACCTTTCCAAGCACCTGCAGCAATTGGAGAAACCACAAAGGGTCCACACAAGGAAAATTCAATGTCTTCAGCATCTGTCCTATGGGGATTGCCTAAAATCAATGTCACTTTATTCTGTTTCATGCAGAATACTCAGAGGTGATCTCCACCTTGCATACAAGGCAATTTCTGATCCTGCTTTACTGGAAATGCTGCATATCTATAAGTTAAATGGTCATGGGTTATTCACTCTAAAGACCTTAGCCTGGTAGGTGACATTAATAAAACCTGCTGGAGTGACAGATTTGTCTCCCAGAGGTTACTACACCTTTGGAACAGACTCCCAGTTCATGTCAAACAAAGCACCTCTTTGGACCTCTTCAAATGCAATCTGGGTGATTGGATGGGTGACTGTAAATTCATCCTGGGGGTTCCACCTGTGTCCCTCTTGGACAGTTGCAATAGGTGCTGATCGTGGAAATAAAGGGTAAAAACTTGGCTAGGCTTGTAAGAGCCCTAGGGCCATTAGCCTAGTAACTTCCTATGAGCCTATGTTTCTTTATAGAAGTTAATAATATAGAAGATACTTCAGAAATTTATTTATGGGATCACTAAAAGCATATCTTTTTGGTAGAATCACTAACTGGTTGTCAAATAAATAAAAAAAAAAACAATGGGACAAAGAATTACATGAAATACAAGAAAAAACTGATATGTTAATATTAGAAAATCAGGCAAAAATAATAATACGGAAGAGATTAATAAGCTAAACAGCAAATACTTGGAAATCTTAAACCATAAAACTAAAATCAACCTTGAAAAGTTTAAGATGAATAACGTTTCTATTAACCCAAAATCTATGCACAATTTAGCCACAAAAACAAAATTATTCAGTAAGTCTATTCACATAAAAGAAGAAAACAAAAGTAACAGAAATATAAGATATTATAAAGGAATTCAGAGATTACTATAATAAAATCAATCAAAATAATATATTAATAGATCCAGAAGAAATAATTAAAATATTTATTAGAAAATATAAAAACTAAACTGATGATCAAATGAAATAAATTGACAAACCAATCTCTATGTCTGAACTTCCAATTCAAATTTCTAAACTGAAACCTAATAAAGCACCAGGTGATGGGATTATCTCTTAACTTTATAAGCTGTTACCCAAAGAAGCCCTTGGCATACAATACATGTTTTTTTCTATAGTCAAGGACCTAGCTAGAGTTCCTCCTTCCTGAAACTATGCCCTTATCACTCCAATTTTAAAAATAACTGACAAAGACCCTACTGAATGCTCTCCATACAGGCCAGTTTCACTTTTAAATGTAAATTATAAATTGTTCATGGCAATTCATGCTAATAGATTCAAATATATTCTACCCTTCATAACTGAAGAAGATCAAACTGGCTTTATCTTAAACAGAAATACTCATGACAATATAAAAAAAATCACAATAATCGACTATACAAATAAAACAAAAGAGAAGTTAACATCATAAGTATTGATATTAATAGTGCTTTTGACTTGGTAAACTGGAAATATCCCTTGCTGGTTTTAGAAGAATATAATTTCTCAGATAACTTCACACATCTTATTAATCTTCTTTATAATGATTGTTTTGCATATGTTAAAACAAATATTTTACTTCTGATTCTATACAAATTTTGAAAGGAACCACACAAGGATGTCCTCTTTCACCTCTGCTTTTTACCTTAATTATGGCACTATTTGCTAATTTTCTCAGATCAAATATAGATATAAAAGGTATTAACATAAATGAGAATTTAAACTGTAAAATTCAAATGTTTGCTGATGACAGCCTACTGACATTAAATGGCAATGATAATCCTCTATCTGCAGTTTCCTTAGCAATGGATGCATTTCAAAGAAGCTTTGGTTTAACATTTAATGATGACAAAACAAAAATCATACCCATGAAAGCAAATAAGAATAGAATCAAAAATAAATTCATTAAATATATTGTCAAAGAGAAGAAAATTAATTATTTAGGGATAATTATATCAGATAACATTAAAAATATAATAAATTATAATTATACTATCAAATGAATTTAACACTTACATGTTGAGATTTCTCTGGTATCCCAATAAACAAAGAATTGCTTTAAACCATCATATGATAAACTAGGCAGCAGGAGGGATAGGGTTAACAGATCTAGAATTATATTCATTATTATCAATTATTAAAACAATATATCTTTGGATTAATAACAGTTACACAGCTAAGTGGAAAGAGTTTTTAGGAAATCTTCTTATAAACTCTAAACATAATAGATATTCAAATAAATATATCATACTAAAACTTGGACCGAACCACAAAAGGAGGGGGAGTATCGATATTCATCAAAGATAGCCACACCTCCAGGTTGGTGGCAAACCACGAAGCATCAGAGACTATCCATGTGCAACTAACAGTGGGTAAAACTGCCTTCCAGTTTATAGCCTGCTACAGACCACCCTCCCAAACCCAGGAACCCCACTCGGCCTTCCTGAGAACACTGGAAAATATGAAGGTCTCTCCAAACACCATTATATTGGGTGACTTCAACTACCCAAACATAGACTGGGAGCATTACTCTAGCTCCAACACCCTAGCCCAAAGATTCCTAGAATTTATAAACTCAAATGCTGTGGAACAACTTGTCACCACTCCCACAAGAGGGGAAAACATACTGGACCTGATCATTACCAACATGGGGACTCTATGCTCCAGACCAGAAGTGTATCCCTCACTGGTAAGATCAGACCATAAACTAATCTCACTGGATATTCACATCCCGACCCCACCCCCTGCCTAGAAAACCACAGTGAAAAACTTCTCTAAAGCAAATTTCACACTCCTCAAAACTGAGGTGGAATCCTTCAAAGCCCCCGGGCCTGTGGAAAATACGCCCCAGACCGCAGAATCCTTTATAAACTCATTCTATGAACACCTTCAGGAATGCATGGATCATGCGATCCCAAATAAAACCAAGACCCAATCCTCCAAAGGCAGACATCCTGTCTGGTGGACCCCAGCCATAAACAAACTATACAATAGAAGGAGGAAGCTACTAAATGATAGAGCAAAATCCCAAAAGGAAGGCATCACTGATCAGTATTAGCAAAAACTACGGGCACACATAAAATTGTCTAAGGCCAGCTTGAGAGAAACATTGCACAGGACACTAAGGATAATCACAAGGCTTTCTTTAGTTATGTTAGGAACCTGGGTGGTAATTACCAGATATGCTCAGAATTAGTCCAAAATGACAAAAAATACACGAACCCACAGACATTGCCAACATCCTAGCTGACAGGTTCAGCGCAAACTTCTCCCCTCCCACCAAAGGGCAAATATCTATCCCAGTAGAGTGCTGCCCCCCTGGCATCTCAGATGCTCAGGTAAGAGCCGCCCTCTCCAAAGCAAAAAACACAGCATCAATGGGACCAGATGGTGCCCCGAGCTGCGTCCTACATGAACTCCAAGAAGAGCTAAACCCAAACATAAAACTACTGTTCAATCTCAGCCTTACTACAGGATATGTGCCCAAAGAGTGGCGTACAGCAACAGTGGTCCCTCTCCATAAAGGTGGTGCCTCAACGGATCCTGGAAACTATCGCCCCATAAGCCTGACTAGCTTGGTCTGCAAAGCTATGGAAAGGATCATCATGGACCTCATAAATAAAGATATTGGGGACCTACAAACACTGCATCCTACCCAGTTCGGCTTTGTTAAGGGCAGATCCTGCCTCTTAAACCTGGTTGATTTCTTTGAAACAGTCACCAAGGCCATTGGCGAGGGAAGTTGGTCCACACAGCCTACCTGGACCTGCAAAGCCTTCAATACAATACCCCACTCGGGCATTATAGATAAGCTCACCAGCTTAAATATAAACCCCTATGTCACTAGATGGATTGCAAACTGGCTCAAGGACAGAACCCACATGGTTAGAATTGCTGGAGCCATGTCAGACTCCAAACCAGTTACAAGTGGTGTCCCACAAGGCTCAGTCCTGGGACCTCTCTTGTTCGGTATATATTTCTCGGAGGTACAGGCCAACACGGAAGGACTGTGGCTGACCATGTTCGCAGATGACTGCAAACTGGGCGCCATAATCGACTCTCCAGTCGACACAAGCATCCTTCAAAAGGGCCTCATAGAAACAGACAACTGATGCCAGAGCCATGGCCTCAAGCTAAATGCCAAAAAGTGTATAGTCATCCCCTTTGGCAAAAACAAAGTGCCCACAAATTACCAAATAGGTGGTAATCCATTAAGTACAGAAGAAGTAATTAGGGACCTGGGGACCCAAGTTGATAGCAATTTCTCATTTGACAACCACGTGGCCAAAGTGGTTAGACAAACATTTTATATAGCCCACCTAATTATGAAGGGATTCACATCTAGATCAGGGGACGTCATCGTGCCTCTTTACTCATCCCTCATCAGGCCCATAATTGAGTACAATGCCCCTTTTGGGATGTACCTTACCAGACACCTGCAGCAACTGGAAAGACCCCAAAAGTACCTCACCAAGAGGATCAAAGGGCTCAAACAGATGCCATATGCTGCCCGGTTAAAGAAACTCCATCTCTACTCAGTGGCATACCGCCTGTTCAGAGGCGATCTGTGCCTGATGTATTAAGCCATGTCCAACCCAGAATTAATGGACATGCTGCACCTCAGAAAATCCAAATCCCATCGAGCTCTGGCTCGAGAGACTTGAACCTCAGCACTGAAATAAATAGGACATGCTGGAGGGACAGATTCATAACCCAGAGGCTCCCTTCACTCTGGAATAAAATCCCAGTCCAGGTTAGGCAGAGTCCCTCATTGACTCTCTTCAAGAGGAATCTTGATGAGTGGATGGGAGATCGTAGGTTTACCCCGGGTATCACTTCTGTGTCACTGTTAGACAGAGGCACAGTATACTAACCTCGAAAAAGGGCATAGCAAAATAAATTTAAAATGGGTGGCGAAAGCCAAACACATTCTGGCTAGGCTTATAAATGCCCTAGGGCAGATAGCCTAGTATGAACCTATGAACCTATGAACTAAATAATACTCTACATTAGTTATTAAAGTATTACCTTGTAGGAACAAAGTCACCAAACAAGTGACTCCTATTTCATTTCTACTATATTAAACACTTAAAAATGTTATATATAGAAACCTGACATACAAAGCATGGATCTTCCTATGGTATATACCCAAAATAACATCTCCACCTCAAAGTTAGAAACAACAGTCACATTTAAAGAGAAAAATCTGCTATATTGGTTTCAGTTAAAGAAAGATGAAAAGCTGCATTCTTTTGGTTATATTAAGAATAAATATAATTTCGATAAAGACATGTGGCTAGATGTACAATCCTACAGACAAAATGTAGAAGGGGACATTAAGTGAATGCAACCATGGATAAGAGATCATAGGTTCATAGGTTCATAGGTTCATACTAGGCTATCTGCCCAAGGGCATTTATAAGCCTAGCCCATAGTTATGTGGCTTTCGCCACCCCTTTAGTTTGAATAAAAACTATGCCTATCATTTTTCTGTGCCTCTGTCAAGCAGTGACACTGAAGTAATCCCTGGGGTATATCTGCGATCTCCCATCCATTGGTCAAGATTCCTCTTGAACAAGGCCAGCGAGGTGCTCTGCCTCACATGTACCGGGATTTTGTTCCACAGCATAGGCAGTCTCTGGGTGATGAATCTGTCCCTCCAGCACGTTCTATTTATAACTGTGTCAAGGTTTAAGTCTCCGCCCTTGTGGTTCTGAGGGATCTAGATTTTTGAGGTGAAGCATATTCATCAAATCTGGGTTTGACATGGCCTTATATGTCAGGCACAGGTCACCTCTCAGCAAGCGGTATGAGACTGAATAGAGCTGGAGTTCTTTCAGTCGGGCAGCATAAGACATATTTTGAGACCCTTTATCCTTTGGTGAGGAACTTTGGGGCCTTTCAAGCTGCAGCAGGTGTCTGGTCAGATAGATTCGAGCGGGGCATTGTACTCAATCATAGGTCTAATGAGTGATGAGTACAGGGGACGATGACCTCCTTGATCTAGATGTGAATCCTCATGATCAGGTGGGCGATATAGAAGGTTTTCCTAACTACTTTAGCAACATGAGTGTCAAGCGAAGGCTACTGTCAACTTGGATCCCCAGATCCCTGATGACTTTTTCTGTGCTCAGTGGATTGCCACCTATATGGTAGCTAGGGGTAACCTTGTTTTCCCGAAGGGTATGACTATGCATTTTGGCGTTTAACTTCAGGCCATGGCTCTGGCACCAGTTATCCGTTTCTGTGAGGCCCTTCTGGAGGATATCTGTGTCAGATGTGTTTTCGACTATGGCCCAGTTTGCAGTCATCTGCAAACTTTGTCAGCCATAACCCTCCTGTGTTTGCTTGTACTTCAGAAAAGTAGATGCCGAACAAGAGTGGACCCAGGACTGAGCCCTGTGGGACACCACTTGTGACAGGCTTTGAGTCTGACATGGCTCCAGCAACTCTGACCCTGTGGGTTCTGTCACTTAGCCAGTTTGCAACCCATCTTGTGATGTATGGGTTTACATTCAAGCTGATGAGTTTTTCGATGATACCTGAGTGGGGTATTGTGTCGAAGGCCTTTGCCAGGTCGAGGTAGGCTGTATGGACTGCCTTTCCCTCATCAATGGCCTTGGTGACTGTCTCAAAAAAGTCAACCAAGTTTAAGAGGCAGGATCTGCCTTTGACAAAGCCAAACTGGGTTGGATCCATATCCCAAAATTAATTGAATATCTTATGTTCTTAATGCAACAAAACACTTTGGGACAGGGTCTATTATCTAAATTATATAGAGTTGTCAGGAGAGAAACAAAAAGTTACAATGATAATTATTGGAACTATTTTGCCCAAATTAATGATAGACCTCTGAATGAAGAAGATAAAAAAATAATTCTAATATCTTCTAAAAATACAACTTCATCTCTTAGATGGAATCTCTTTACTTAGAAAATTTTGCATAGATCTTTCTTCACACCATATAAAATTTAATTAATGTTTAAGCAGAAACAAGTTTGTTGGAGATGTAAACAAGAACCTAAAGTGGATTGGCAGCACATGTTTTTGACTGTACTGTCTTAAGACCTTATTGGAATAAAATTAAGCTCTTTTTACAGGCTTTTTGGAGATACATTTATTTTATCTGAATCACTAATCCATTTTAACACCCTTATTCCTATACGTGTTAAAAATGAAATATTGCATTTTGTGGTCTATACTATCTATAGCGAGAAAGGTTATAACTCAGAATTGGAAGAATGAATCTACACCCTACTTCAAAAAAATTATAAATATTGCAACTGAAGTCTGTTACCCGGAAATCATTACAAATAAGTCAAGAACAACCAGGTTTACCTCTTGCTACAATGAATGGACAAAACTTAGAGATCTACTTGACAAGCAAAAAATAACTGCATTTTAGATTTAATGTAATGTATAATAACTTAAATGACTTGATGGTAAATTGACACTTCTATAAATAGTTGTTTTTTTTTCTTTTGTGTGCGTGGTTTAGTTGAATTTTTTTCATTTATTATGTTCACAAATCTCTGACTGTAAATATTGTTGTGATTATTTGACAAACTGAAAATTCAATAAAAACTTTTTAAAAAAAATATGGCTACAGCAATCAGCATAAAGAATAAACCTGAACTCTTTCCCTGTGTATAAATTGATTAGTACTCTCAATATATGAACAAAAATTGCAGGACCCACAACCCAATGTGCTAACACTCTGGGAAATTTGGCCGGTGATAGATATATGTGTGTATTTTTTATAACACAACAGTCGCTTCAAAGATTTCTTATTTCTGAAGCAAATCTTGGGTTCTCTTCCCACTATACTCTTGATCTTATCATCAGCTGTTAAGATAGACCAGTTCTTTCTAAAGACATCACAAATCATACTGACATCAGATGAGAAACAGAGTGGGATCCCAACATTCTGAGATGTAACTTTTATAGGAATACCAGCAGATTTATTCAGCCTATTAGAAAAATATGGGTTTGGCTCTACCTTTCCTATCAAAATTCCTAGGACTTAAAAGCTCTTTCACTTTGTGACAGGAATAACCTCTAACCCTAACTGCGTCTTAAACTTAGAAAGTGCTTCTTTATAATTCAACCATGATATCCACATCCATTACCATCTCATTATATTATGATAAACACAGGTGGGATGCATACTCCTGCTATGTAGAATATGTTTCTTCCTACAAGTTTTCTTAAATAAACTGGATGAAAAATGGCCATCTAAAGCTGTAGTGATACGAACATCTAGAAAGTCTATCTCATGGTCTGATGACTTCATAATAAAACACAGGAACATAGTGGAAGAATTAAGGAAATCAACAAATCCTGCTAACGCATGTCGTGAACCTAACTATAAAAGAAAAATGCCTATTATGTTGAGACAAATTACTTCCAGTCAAGACCTGTGTGGTCTCCCAGTATGCCAAGACCGTGCTCATATCTATTATTGTTTGGTGCTTCAGTTCCGTGGTTGAAATCTTTTTTCTTGGTTCCGTGTTTCAACTACTGTTGGATTTGGTTTTGTGCTCATATCTATACCTGACCTCTGCCAGTAGTATTGATCTCCAAAAAGGAACACATTATTCTCAAGGACTAACTCAATAAACATACAAATTAATTTATCTGTCCAACAGAGTAATCACGGTTATCAACAAGATATGCTTTAACATATTCTAAATCTACATCAGTCAGTATTACAGTGAACAAGGATGAAACATCTAATGTAACCATGATTAATTCTTGAGTTGGAGGTATAGACTGAGTAGTCTCAAACAAGGTCTGCAGAAACTGCTTGGTGTCTCTAAGAACAGTAAAGGCATTATTTAAAACTGGTCTCAGCATCTTCTCAACATAAATAGAGATTCAGTCAACCAGCCTTTACCTGAGACAGTGGGCCTCATGGAAGGTAGTGTAGGTTCTTTGTGAATTTTCAGCACTCTGTAAATCGTTGGAACTAGTAGATGTTCAATCAACTAGAAATTATACAGTTCTTGTGTTATATATCTACTCATAAGACAATTATATGGATCATTATGTAACTTATTAATCATACTGTCAATCTATGTTCACTGAATAACTGCATAAGTAAGGCTATCAGATAAAAGTGAAGACATAAAAATTAAATAAAAACACACTCTGATGAAAGATAAGTCAACACAATAAATAAATCCAATAAAAGTGAAGCCCATCCACCACAGCTAAAAGGCAGAACTTATTTTATTGAGAAGTGCTTTCATGCTCTAGGCACTTTATCAGACCACAAAAACATCATTGAAAAACAAAGGTTTAAATACAAGAGCTAATTCATCAACTAAAAAACAATTAGCTCATTAAAAACCATGACAACCATTAAAATCATTAAAGCAAATGAAACAATCTATGTGCCTTGAGTGCTGGTTTTAAACGTATACAGTCACTGAGCCCAAAAATGTTATCTGCCTGAAATGTAATTATCCATCTCACCTCATCATTCTCTGTTTTATTTTTAATGTCACCAGCTCTCATATTAAATTTGTTAACTGCAAGACCAAGAACTCCAAACTATGTCCTTGATTATTATCAGTATGTTTAGCAAGGACATTTGTAATGACTATCCTGTGTATATCCCCTAAATGTTCTAAGATTCTTTCCTTAAGGCTATGATTGTTTTTACCCACATAAAATCTGGGACATTCCCTGCAGGTCGCTAAATAGACCAAGTCTTTACTTTTACAATCTGCATAGATCTTCGAACATGTCATCCTATTCGTGGTAGGATGAATAAAAACATTCTTGGTAGAAATGGAACAACAAGCTTTACAGGATCATCAGGAAAAACTGCCAATCCTGTTAGACCTTAGAGCTACCCTTTTAACATTCCCACAACAAAGCCGCCTTTTCAGTGATAAGCTGTTCTTAAAACGAAAGCTACAGGAATTACCAACTATATTTTTAATACCTTCATCCGCTAATAAAATCGGCCAATTTCTTCTTATGATATCACAAACAGAGCTGATATTGTCAGAGAATGTAAGGTGAACCCTCATGTTCCTATTTGGATACATGTTCCTAGAATACTGTCCATTAGAATATGGACCTTCCTTCTCAGAGAAATATGGTTTTCCTCTCACCTTTCTCAAGCTCTTATTTCATTGGCCAATTAGTAAAATGGCAATCAGTGTTCTCCTTTTTTTTCCTTGTCAACACTGACGTCCCACAAGGGTCAGTCCTTGGTCATCTCCTCTTTAATATCCTTACAAACAAATTCTCTTAGCGCTTGAAAACAACATGCTTCGCTCATACAGTATGTAGATGGCTCAACATTTATATGTACTTCCAACAACCATACACACCACAACAAAATTACACAAGAATCCCTCAAAGTCCCTGAAAAATGGTTCAAAACTCCCAGCTCCTGTTTAACTCAAAACCCAAATGTTTACTTTTTTATCCTAAATCTCTTTATCATGAAAAATACAGCTTTAAAATAAACTCCCTCAATAATACCACTGTAGAAGTGGTAAACAATACAAAACTATTAGGCACGACCATTGATGACAGCCATAAATTTGATTTACAATTACAAAATGCCATCAAAAAACATACTAAAAACTAGGCTTACTCTACAGAGCTAGAAACTTCCTCACCTCCTATCCAGAAACATCCTTGCAAATAGTTATCTTCTGCCTCCTCTTCCTTATCCCCTATCTTCACTAATCTTCAGATCTCACTTACTCAAAAACATGAACAATGCTACAATAAAATAGCCAGATTTGCATCAAATTCTCACTGCTGTACCCACCACTGCACTGCACTGAAAACACTTAACTGGCCAGGACTACCCAACTGCCTAAAATATATTCAGCTAATCACCACACATAAAATCATTCATTACCTAGCCACCTGCCCAGCCTTAAATTTTATACTACAAAACACTTCCCTAAATGGTCCCTACGAACAAGTAACCACGTTCAATTCACTGTTCATAAACCAACTAAATCAGCAGGGTATTATCTGTATTCACACTCTTTATCTAAAATATGGAACACTGTGCTACATCTATAAGGACGGACACACCCCTCAAATCCTTCACACACACTCTGTTAACAACTATCCAAAAAATAAATGGCTCTGCTCATGTTCTAAACCAGGTTAATCAAATAGTTCCTTAATATGTAACTGTAACAGCATCACCCTCCATCATGCTATTATATTTTATACAACTGATAATGTCATGATTCCTTTACCTATACTGTACATTACTATTATCACTATACAGTCCCCTGATTTTCTTTCTCCCTTTTGCTTCTTCCCTATCCATACCCTACACATTACTAATAAACATATACGTTTCTAGCTCCTATTTTCCCTCTCCTCTCTCAAGCCTGTATTAAAATATATTTATCCTTCTTCTTCTGGCTTTTTCCCGGTTAGGGGTCGCCACAGCGGATCACCTGTCTGCTCATGATTGGCAGTGGAGTTTTTACAGTGTCGAGTTGTCAGCCTGGTGCCCAACCTTCCAGAGAAGGAACACACCCACACACACACACACGCACTCACACTTAGGGCCAATTTAGAGTGTCCAATCCACCTACTGCATATCTTTGGGATGTGGGAGGAAACCGGAACACCCGGAGGAAACCCGTGCGACCACAGGGAGGACATGCAGACTCTGCACAGAAGGCACCCCGGCTGAGGATCGAACCGGAGAACCTCTTGCTGTGAGGCAATAATGCTAACCACTGCACCACAGTGGCCGCCCCTCTAAAAGATATGCATACTAAGTAAATTATAATAAACAAAAACAGATTTAATTTATTTATTTTATTTTATTTATTTTACATTTGTTGACCGGGCTAGTCCAGCTGGATCAATGTCCATTTTCAGTGGAGGCCCGGGGAGAAAAGCTCCATTGGTTAAAACAAGATTAGAGAATACAAATACACATAAAACAAAAGCATTAAGCATAAAGGATAAGAAGATTTTAGTATAGGTAATACACATCTAAGAGTAAAAAATATCCAAAACAAGAAAATATTCAAGCAAATGGTTAACGACTTTCAATATGAAATTTGATAGTATCTAGTCATACAGTGTATCAATACATTGTTTGAAAAAATGGTAGACAATATAATTTTTTTTTTAATACAACATATATGAGATCAGTAATATCTACAAAGATATTATGTCAGAGGAAGTCAGTCAGGATATCATATCAGAGAAGGAAGAATTGTGGTAGAGGAAATGAAGAAGGTAGGTTAGTCAGGGTTGGTACAAGAGCAAAGCCAGAATTTATTAAGATGTGTTTGCAGTTGTTTCTTAAAGAGTGGAAGAGTGGCCAAAGAGGAGATATTTGATGGAAGATTGTTCCATATTTTGCCAACTGAGTTGTAAAAAAGGCAATTACCTGCAGAATTAATAGTTTTGGTACTATTAACTAGTAGTTTGTCTGAAGAACGTAGTTGTTTCAGGTTGTTATAGGAGTCAAGAGATTACTGAGAACTGGTGTTTTAGATGGTTGATATAGAATTTTGTGAGCTATTAAGAGTTGTTGATAAATGAGCTTGTTAGGAAGTTCAAGCCAGTCTAGTTGTTTTAAGTTTAGACAGTGGTGAGTTCTAAACTGAGATCCTGTGGCAAATCGAACAATATTATGGTAAGATGTATTAAGTTTCTTAAGGTTACTTTTAGAGATTAGTGAAAATAGGGGAAGCATATAAAAGGGTAGAGATAAGGTGTGATTGGGCTAAGGTGGTCCGGGCTTCAGGTGTAAGGAAGGGTTTTATTCTGTACAGGGATCCAATCTTTTTATTAACTGCTTTTATTGTGTTGTTGATGTGACAATCATAGTTAAGATTATTGTCAATAGTAACACCTAGAAGTTTTGTTGAAGAATCAGGAGAAATTTGAGTGTTGTCAGTGGAAGTAATAGAAGTTTATAGAATTAGATTTACGGGTAGGTGGAAATAGTAACAATTTGGTTTTCTTAGGGTTAAGGAGTAGACAGCGGTCAGAGAACCACTGTTCAACAGTTGAAAAGGCTTTTTGTGTAAGAGACTGGTGTTCTGTTTGAGAGGAAACAGTGCAAATTATAGTGGAATCATCTGCATATTGTATGCAGGTAGTGTTAGGGATAGCTGATTGGAGGTCGTTAATAAAGATAGAAAATAGAAGTGGGCCTAGGATAGACCCTTGAGGTACTCCTAAAGAGATAGGAAGGAGAGCAGATAGTGAATTTTTCCAGAGTACTGCCTGGTGACGGTTTTCTAGATAAGAAGTAAACCAGGTTAAGGAAGAGGGATCCAGTGCAAGAGATTTTAGTGTGTGCAGAAGAAGTATATGATTAACCATGTCAAAGGCTTTTGATAGGTCTATGAATAGAGAAGATGTAAGTTTATTATTATTACGGTTATAGTTGATGGTGTTGGTAAAGGAGAGTAAAGCTGTGGTAGTACTGTGGGAAGGTCTAAATCCATGTTGAGTGTTAGCAAGTAGGTTATTATGGAGGAGATGGTTAAGTAGTTGTTTGTGTATACATTTTTCCATAATTTTGGCTAAGGGAGATAGAAGTGCTATGGGACGAAAGTTAGAGAAGTCATTAGACTTGCCTCCTTTGTGTAGGAGAATGATGTGGGATATCTTCCAGATCGCAGGGAAAATACCTTCTTTATAGATCTATTTATTAGGATAGAGACAGGGTAAGCAATGGCTTTTGCTGCTATTTGCAGGAATTCTGCAGGAAGCTTGTCTGCAGATGGGGTGGTAGGTTTAAGTTTTTGGATTAGAGATTGGATATAGGAGGTAGATACAGGTTGTAGGTGAAGGGGAGGAAGAGTGTTTTTTAAAGTCAGTGAGAGTAGTTTAGAAGTGTCAGGAGATAGATGGTTTGCTAGAGTTTGTATGGAATTGGTGAAGAAATAATTAAAGTCATTGGCTATTTGTGTGCAATTGACAGAGTCAGAATCTTGAGGGTTGGGTGTAATTGCTTGGCCTGGGGTTAGAAGATTATTAATACTGTTCCAAAATTTTTAGGTTCCTTTTGGTGGTTTTCTGTAGTTGAAAGTAATAGTTCTTTTTATCTGTCAGAATGGCTTTTTTGGTACTGTTTCTAAGCTCTCTAAAGTTTTGGTGGTCAGTTTGGTTTTTAGTAGATCACCATTTATCCCAAGATTTATTTCTGAGGATGATTTTTTTTTAACTATCAAGCAGACTCATTCTGATCTGAATCATACAATTGTAAAGACCACTTGTCTCATGTATATAGTCTCCTTAGTAATATCAAATGTTTGTAATTAATGTGCAAGTATGTTTCATCCAATATATGTAAAATTATGTGCTATCCATTATTGTATATTCTTTCTTGTATGTGAAAATGTTCATTGTTGTTCTGTAATAAGTTAATGTAATTTGCTAATTGCCTTTGGAGCTATATTCCAAGGGCCACCACTGAAAATGGGCACTACCGAGTTGGACTTTACTGGTAAACAAATGTCAAATAAAGAAATAAAATAAAATACATAACCACCTACAGCTTGATATTTAAATACAATAAGCTATAAAGAAAATCCACAGAAAAACTGGACTCTTATATCAAAGCAAACACGTTTTAACTAACAATGCTGATAAAACAATAGCCTCTGTATATCTTCCACCTTCACTACTATACGTTGGTCCCCTCTACACCAACTTTTAGCAATCTGTAGTAACAAAAAATTAACAATGATGTAACAACATAGGTAAATTTGCCATTAACCAGTCTTTATACTCCCTTCACTGTCTAGCCTTAAACCACCTTAGCTGGCTAGAACTTCAACACTTTCTCTCTGTCACTAAGTTAGCAACTGTTTAAAATTAATATCCAAACCAAAAAAAGTCCTACCCTGCAAGCCTTAGTGGAACCTTAAACTCCTGCACAATCACTCTTCTCCATGGAGAAGTCCTTATTAACCATAAATAAAACCCACAAATCTGCTGCCTGCCCCTCTACTCAAATTATGTTTCCAAAATCTGGAATTCTATCCCTACTGACATCAGACAACAAGCCAACCTATCCAGATTCACAAACTTGCTAAAACAACCTTTAAAAACACTTGGCTCTGTTCCTGCACCTCCTCAGGCTAGACTACTTCAGCCCTTTCCACTCCTATATTACCCCCAGTACCTCTATAGAGCTAATTCACAAAGTAAATCTACTGCCGTATACCCCTTTGCACTTTCTGCAACTTCTGTCTCCACTCATTTCACTCGGTATCACCTAAATCTACCTCAGTTTCTTTACAACTTTCTTTATCTCTCTCATCTTACAACTATGCATACTGCTCACATACTTCTCACCTCCTCTCTGTTTACTTCTTATATCTCCCATGCTTACTGACTTGTACTTTTCCTAGCTGTAAATGTAAATTTTGTAAGCTGACACTTTGTCATGTATTACTATGTAATGACTGTATATTTCACGGGCTGTAGATTTTCTCTGCTATAATTGTTTTCAGTTTTATCTGTCTATATTGTAACTTTAAGCTTTACATTTTTCTCAGTATAAAACCAACTGTTTGCGAAGATCAGAGTGTGTGTGTATACTTTAAGAGCTATTCCAGTCTATGGGCATGTGCATATAAGTACTGAGCACGTGCAAGCAAGAGTGCCATTTTGAGTGAGCATCTGGAGTGAAAGTATGTATTTGTGTAGCAGTCAGTCAGTTAGTTTGTTTAAGTTTAATGTTCCAGTGATCCATCCTGATATGTTTGTGTGTAATAAACTACTTAAATGAACACCCAGCCTCATAGTCTTATTTGAATACACAAGACGAGCAACATGGTGTCAGAAGTGGTGTCCAAAGTAAAACATCTTCAAGACCATGAGACATGCAACCATAAATGGAGGAATAAATTAATCATTCAAAGCTCAAAAGACTCACAAACAGGCCAGAAAGATAAATCCAGGTACTAAAACTTGTTTAAATGATTCTTCACTCAACAAATATAAAATGAAGCTTTCAAAATGTTCAAAACAACTTTCTAATTAAGCAAAATATTCAAAACTAGGATATATTCAGAAAATACTCAAAATGCTTACAAAAATGCTTGAAATAACATCTGAATTGAATAAAATGTATAAAAATGGGGAAAAACTACCATATTTTTTTGCTATGTACTTCTTTTTCATATTAACTAAAGCTATTTGAGATATCAAAGTATCAAAGTGTGCAAAGTGTTCGCAAATGTGTGCGGTATTACAGTAGAGTTATTTAGCAGAATACAGCTATTTTAAAGAGAATGTTGTTCAGCTGAGTATTTTTTGAGTACCTGGTATGTGTATGTGTGCATTTATACATAATTACGAGAGCATTTTGTTGGCATGGCAGAAGGATTCTGCAGACCAGGTCCACATATTTTTGATAATAATGTTGCTGAAAACTGGACAGTGTTTGAGCAAGAGTACGATATTTTCATACATGCTGCTTTTTCTGACAAAGACAAATGTACAAAGGCATTTATTCTGCTTAATTTAGCTGGCTCAGAAGCCATTGAAAGGGAGTGTTCATTTGTGCATGCCCCAGCTGTGTATGTAGGGGAGAGAAGACCAACATATTGTGGTACCGGATGAAACGCGGGAAGACCCTGAGTGCTTAAAATGTCAATTTAGAGAAATGTGTAAACCCAAATGAATATTACAGTGGAAAGCCCATATTTTGCACAAGAGATCAAAAGCCTGATTAAACTTTTGCAGCATATATAAAAGGCTGGAGAAACGAAGCAAAAATGTGCAGATTTGGTGATTTAAGAGATGATTTGATAAAGAACAGGCTTGTGGTTGGTATTAAAGATGATGCAGAAGATTTTGCTTTGAGACAGTGATTTAACTTTGAATAAGGCTATCGAGATTTGTCAGATATATGAGCTCACAGAAAAGCTCATGAATATGCTTACAAATGAGAAAAGCATGCTTGCAGTGCCTTCCAGTGAGGTTAAAAGATACAGGCCTAAGGGTGTGGTCCCACCCTGAGCCTTTCTAGCAAAATCCAGTGCAGCTCCAGTAAAATCCAAAGCATGCTCAGTGAAGCAGAGGGGTGAGTCAGCAAAACTTATGGCAAGCCTCATGCTGTCGTAATTGTGAATGTAGCCATGAGCCTAAATGAGAGAAGTGCTTAGCTTTTGGTCAGCAGTGCCACACATGTAAAAAGTGGAATAATTTCAAAAGGTCCTGTAAATCAAAAGGGGCACTTTCTTTTATTAAAAGAGAGCATTCAGAGAGACAAGTTGATCAATTAAAAAGCTGTGACCCTACTTTTTATGTTTATGGTTTGTCAGTGCTTGGTGAAACAGTCAATGCAGTAGATTTGTGGGCAAGCCAAAGAATGAAGTATTTTGTATTGTTCTGATTAATGGGAGACCTGTAGAGCTCAAAGTTGATACTGGTTCAAAGTGCAATGTCATGTCAGCAGAAATATTTGCTAAAGTAATACCTAGAGAGAAACTTGATCTGGCAAAGTGTGCAAAGTTTGTTGCTTATGGTGATGAAGAAATTCAAACCGAAGGCTTAGTAGTGCTATTCTAAGGCTAACATCCTACAGTTAAGTGATTACCTGGCAAAATTTCAAGCCCCCATAAACCCTGACAACACTGGTGGCTATGCAGAACTATTTACAGAAATCCTGTACAAGCATGTTAATAGCTGCATAGAGGCAGCTGTACCCACCAGGAAGAAGTACAGAACTAACTCATAAAACAAGGCACCCTGGTGGAATCACAAAATCAATAGGCTGTATAACAGGAGGAAGAAAATCAAGGCAAAATTTAGGAGGTGCAGCACCCAGCAGGATAAAAGCACTCTCATCAAACTAAACAAACAACTCAGAGGACAAATAAAGTGTACAAAGCCAAAATTGAGGTAAGTTTGGCCTCACAGGCCAAGGACAACCACAAAGCATTATTTAGCTATGTCTGCAACCTCAAAGTCAATACACAATTGTGTACAGAGCTTATTGTAAATGGAGCCACCTATACTGAGCCAGAAGATATAGCAAACCTCCTGGCTGATAAATTCATCTTCAACTTTACCCCTCTCTCCCCCTCAACCTTCCCTCAGGAAATACCATCAAATATAACTTCCTCTACTATCACTAGGTCCTTAATGATCTCTCTAAGATCAAGAACACTGCATCAATGGGCCCAAACAATACCCCAGGATGCCTTCTAAATAGCAAGAAACATGACCTATCAGGGCCTTTGGAATTACTATTTAACTGTAGCCTCCAAACAGGCTTTGTGCCTCATGAATGGAGAAATGCAACAGTCATCCCTCTGCACAAAGGTGGGCCATCTACAGACCCTAAAAACTACAGAGCCATACGTCTCACTAGTCTTATATGTAAAGCCATGAAAAGAATGATCATGGAGATAATCAACAGAGATATAGTAAACCTCCAAACACTGGACCCAACCCAGTTTGGTTTCATCAAGGGCAGATCATGCCTACTCAGCCTGGTGGACTGCTTTGAGAAGGTCACCAAAGCAATGGATGAGAGCAAAATCCTTCACACTACTTGACCTTGGCAAGACATTTGACACAATACCCCACTCAGGCATTGTTGACAAACTCAAGAGGTTAGGTACAAACCCATATGCCACCTGGGGGATAGCCAGATGGCTCACAGGATCCAGGAAGTTAAAATTGGGGAGTCCACCTCTACAAAGAGGCCAGTCACAAGTGGAGTACCTCAGGGATCAGTCCTTGGACTGCTCCTTTTTGGCATTTACTTTTCAGAAGTCAAGGCCAGTGTCAGTGGTCGCTGGCTGACAAAATTTGCAGATGATTGCAAATTAGAAGCTGTCATTGAATTTCACACTGACACAAATGTTGTCCAGGAAGGGCTGACACAGACAAACAACTGGTGTCCGAGCCATGGACTAAAACTAAATGCCAAGAAATGCATAATAGTATCATTTGGAAAGTCATCCATCCCTGGTAACAATCATATTGACAACACACCCCTTAGAGTTGACCCAGTAGTCAGGGACTTAGAGACACACATAGATAGTAATCTAGCCTTTGACCATCATGTGTCTATGTCTATAGTGGTGATGAAATCATTCTGTGTTGTGCAACTTATAAACAAAGGTATGGCATCTAAGTCCAAGGAAATCATTGTTCCACTGTATTCAGCATACATCAGACCTATCACTGAGTACAATGCACCCTTTGGTATGTACCTAATCAGGCATTTCCAACAAATGGAATGTCCACAGAGGTTCCTCATTAAAAGAATACAGGGAGTAAGTAAAATATCCTATGCAGACCGCCTTAAGGCTCTATCCCTGTATTCTGTCTCCTACAGGCTTTTGAGGGGAGATCTATGCCTGGCATACAGAGCATTGTCAGACCCTACTCTGATGGACCTCCTGCATATCCAAAAAACAAACAGCATCAGAATTACATGTTCTAAAGACTTAAACCATGCCTGTGATATAAATAGGACCTGCTGGAGAGATAGGTATGTATCCCAGACACTACTCCATCTATGAAACAGACTCCCCATCCATGTGAAGCAGAGTTCCTCCCTAACCAAATTCAAGTGCAATTTGGATAACTGGATAGGAAATTGGAAATTCATCCCTGGTTTGGCACCTATATCTCTAATGGGCACAGGTAACTTGTAAATGGTTCATCTCCCAGGCCCATGCTTACACTTATCAAGGGTATCAGAACTTGTCAGAGATTTGGGATGCATGGCTAGGCTTAAAAAGGTCCTTGTGGTCATTAGCCTAGTAAACACCTATGAACCTATGTTATTCTGCTGGGAACAGCTATGACTTGCAATTTTACGTAGTCAAAAGACACATGCAGTCATTGTTAGGCCTGAAAGACAGTTTGAAAATGGACTGCTTTCATTTAATGCAGAAGTCCACCATGTAAGCATGGTTAACAATGAAAATCTTGCACAAACTATTTTTTTCTGACTATGCTGATCTTTTTGAGGACAAGTTAGGCAAACTGCCAGTTGTGTACTCCATGAAGTTAGACCACAAGGTAAGCCCAGTTATCAGACAAGCACGGAAAGTTCCAGTAGTCATGCAAGGCAGAGTTAAAGCTGAACTACACAGAATGGTGCATCTAGGTGTAATTTGCCCAGTAGAAGAATCAACTAAATGGGTATCCTCCACGGTGGTAGCTCATAAGAAAAGCTGAGATGATATTAAAATATGTATTGATCCAAGTGATTTGAACAAAGCACTAAAGTGACCTCATCATCCAATGCGTAGTTGGAGAAGTTGCTGCTCTTATGCCAAATGCCACTGGTTTTTGTGTTTTAGATGCAAAAAGTTAATTTTGGCAAATTTTGCTTAACTGAAAATCTTCATTGCTACCCACTTTTAGTACACCATTTGGAAGATACAGATTTTTGAGAATGCCATTTGGGATAATTTCTGCCAGTGAAGTCTTTCAGCGTGCGATGGAGCAAATTGTTTCTGGTTATCCATGTGCAATTATAGTGGATTATATTGTTGTAGGAGGCAATGGTGAATTCGAACATGACAGAAACCTCAGGAAATTTCTGGAACATGCTCGTGAAGTGAATCTTAAGTCGAATCTTCAGAAATGTAAATTCAGGCTACAAGAAGTTACTTATGTGGGTCATTTGTTTAACAGTTCAGGCTTATGATCAGATCCTTGCAAACTGCAATTCTTGAGATGCCAGCTCCAGACAGTGTCACCTCCTTGCAATGTTTTCTTGGCATGGTCAACTATTTGGGCAAGTTTATTGCGGACTTGAGTGACCTTTCAGCACCGCTGAGCCAGCTGACATGCAATGATGTAACTTGGTCCTGGTTGGAACAACATCAAAGAGCTATTGATGTCCTGAAACAGAGAATTGCTAGTCCACCTACTTTAAGATACTATGATGTTCACAAACTTGTAACTCTTTCTTGTGATACTTCAAAGTTTGGTCTTAGTGCAGTCATTCTTCAAGAGGGCAGACCAGTAGCCTATGCATCCAGAACTTTGGCAGAAACCAAGATGCAGTATGCTCAAATAGAGAAAGAGCCCTTGTCCATGGTGTTTGCATGTTCGAAGTTCCATGATTATATTTATAGCCGACCTATTCAAATTGAGACAGACCATCAACTTTTGGTTACTGTTTTAAAAAAGCCAATGCACACAGCTACAGTGAGATTGCAACACATGATGTTAGAGTTGCAAGTGTACAACTTTCACTTGGTTTATACTAAAGGCAATCTTCCTTTTCTTGCTGATACTTTATCCAAATCATCCCCCCCAAAAAAACACTGAACAACATGAAAATGAGCAACCTGATTTTGAAGTCATGGAAGTGAGAAATTTAACTCATATGGTTTCAGATCCAATTCTCCAGAAGTTCAACCACTTTATCAGTTGAGGATGGCAGTCAAAGCAATCTTGTTTACCACCAGACATGAAGCAGTATTTTCCTTACAGAGACGAGATTTTGATGGAAGATGGTATCATCATGAAAGGTCCAAAAGTGATTGTTCCAAAAACATTGCAACTAGAGTATATTATAATTTTGCATCATGGCCACCTAGGAATTGATTCTACCAAAAAAAAAAGGGCGAAAGGACTAGTATTTTGGCCTTCTATGTCAAAGGATATTGAGAAAGAACTTTCAGATTGTTCTGTTTATAATAGTACTAAACTGCATCAGCAAAACGAACCACTTCAGCTTAGCTAGATTCCTGAACTACCTTGATCGACAGTAGCTACAGATATTTTCAAATGGAATCGTCAACATTCCTGTAACTAGTCTAGTCCAGATACAGATTTGCTGTATCCAGGACTTTTTGTAAGCTTCTGAGCGGTGCCAAAAAGTCTGCTCTTCAATTTTTCCCTTAGATCTGCTAGTTCTCTCCTCTCCTGCACTCTTACTAGCTTATTAGTCTAGCACTTTACCAGAGTTTTTCTAGCAATTATTGTGGCACACAAAAGTGGTACCAGCACCAAACATTGTACAAGAAAACAGCTCCAGTACTTGTGAGAGATGCACTTATATATCCAAACTGGAAGCCATGCACTCTCCAGCCAAGACTGGAATAGCTGGTCAAGAGGAGAAGGTCAACACTTGCACCACACCACATGGAACACATAGCCCTCCAGAACACACACCAGCACTGCCTTCACATAAAAACACAAACCACACAACCACCTTTGCGGAGACTCTCAATAAAAATCTACCCAAACAGCAGAGGTCTCCAAGGCAGAAACACACTTGACCACCACAACACAACACTAATCACGAGACACATAACACTCCTAAACAATGAGCCACTCAACCAAAGCCCCTAAGGCAAAACAGCATGTTCAACACACTAGTCATAGGTGACTCGATAGTGAGACACACTGATGTCCCACTCACTAGCACTCAGGTCACTCCAAAGCAAGTACAAATATGACTCCGTCATTGTCCATGCTGGCGTGAATGACCTGAGATGTACCTCCCTGGACTACATGAAAAGAGACATAGAGGAGCTCTCTGATTATGTAGCCCAGGCTGGTATGACCCTTACCCTGAGCAGCATCTTGCCCTCACCAAGAATGATGCCACAATACAAAGACAAGATGATCAGCTTTAATAATTGGCTCAAGTACTGGTGTCATTCTAAGGGGATCCAATGTCTGTCTGCCTGGGATGACATGTTGGACAAGCCACGCTGCTTAGCAGGGCGGCTTGCACCTGTCACCACTGGGCTTCCGGATATTGGCTAAGGCTCTTGCCACCCCATAGTGCCTTTTTAGGCAAGGCTCAAAGACAAACCCACCTCCTTAGAAAACAAAATGGAAAAAACTAAGGGTAATGCTGCTCAATGCCAGAAGTCTAAATCTCAAGATGCAGGCACTCGATGCACTCCTCAGTATGGAGAACATCGACGTCTGTGCAGTAACTGAAACCTGGTTCAAGGTTCCTGAGAGCACCCCAGCGCTACCAGGCCATACCTCGTATCATGCTTTTTGGCCCCAAAACCCGGGCCGAACCACAAAGGGAGGGGGAGTGTCCATATTCATCAAGGACACCCACACCTCCAGGTTAGTAGCAACACATGAAGCATTGGAGACCATACAGGTACAACTAACCATAGGCAAAACTGCTATACAACTGGTAGCATGTTACAGACCACCCTCCCAATCTCAGGAACCCCACTCAGCCTTCCTGAAGACATTGGAGGATATGAATGTATCACAAAATACCATCATACTGGGAGACTTCAACTACCCTAACATAGATTGGGTACATTATTCTAGCCCTAACACCCTAGCCCAAAGGTTCCTGGAATTCATAAATTCAAATGCACTGGAACAACTAGTCACCTCTCCCGCTAGGGGAGATAATATACTAGACCTGATCATCACAAACATGGGGACAAAATGCTCCACACCGGAGGTATACCCCTCACTAGTGAGATCTGACCACAAACTAATCACCCTGGATATACATATCCGACCTCCACCCCCAGAACAAAAGACCACAGTGAAAAACTTCTCAAAAGCAGACTTCACTCTTCTTAAGACTGAGATGGTATCCTTTAAGCCCACTGGGCCAGTGGATACCACATCCCACAATGCTGAGTCCTTCACAAATGCTTTCTATGGACATCTCCAAGAATGCATGGCTCATGCAATCCCAAATAAATCCAAGTCCCTCTCCACCAAAGGCAAGCGTCCCGTCTGGTGGACCTCAGCCATTAACAAATTGTATAACAAAAGAAGGAAGCTACTGCACGACAGAGCAAAATCCCATAAAGGGAAGACATCTCTGATCAACACTAGCAGAAAACTATGTTTTCTCATAAAAACATCCAAGGCCAACTCTGAGAGAAAAATCGCTAAAGACAGTAAAGATAACCACAAAGCCTTCTTCAGCTATGTTAGAAACCTGGGCGGAAACCCTCAGATATGCTCAGAGTTAGTTCACAACAACAAAAAATACACTGAACCCACAGATATTGCCAACATTCTGGCTGACAGGTTCAGTGCAAATTTCTCCCCTCCCTCACCCCCAAAAGAAGAAATACTTATCCCAGCTGAATGTAATCTCCCTGTCATCTCAGATGTCCAGGTGAGAGCCCTCAGCAAAGCTAAAAACACAGCATCAATGGGACCTGGCGGTATCCCGGGTTGCGTGCTACGTGAACTCCAAGAGGAGTTAAACCCAAATAAAATGCTATTTAACCTTAGCCTTACTACAGGATATGTTCCTGAACACTGGCGTGCAGCAACAGTGGTCCCACTCCACAAAGGGGTACCTCTACAGACCCTGGGAACTACCACCCCATAAGCTTAACCAGCCTGGTCTGCAAAGCTATGGAAAGAATCATTATGGAACTCATAAACAGAGACATTGGGGACCTACAGACACTTGATCCCACCCAGTTCGGCTTTGTAAAGGGCAGATCCTGCCTTTTGAACCTGGTTGACTTTTTTGAAACAGTCACTAGAGCCATTGATGAGGGCAAAGCAGTCCATACAGTCTACCTGGACTTGGCTAAGGCCTTCGACACAATACCCCACTCAGGCATCATAGATAAGTTCAACAGCTTAAATGTAAACCCTTATGTCACTAGATGGGTTGCAAACTGGCTAAAGGACAGAACCCATAAAGTTAAAATCGCTGGAGCAATGTCAGACTCAAAGCCACTCACAAGTGGTGTCCCACAGGGATCTGTCCTGGGACCCCTCTTGTTCGGCATTTATTTCTCAGATGTTAAAGCAAACATGGGAGGGTTGTGGCTGACAAAGTTCGCAGATGACTGCAAACTAGGCGCCATAGTCGATACACCAGCGGACACATACATCCTACAAAAGGCCTCACAGAAGCGGACAACTGGTGCGAGTCATGGCCTTAAACTAAATGCCAAAAATGTATGGTCATCCCTTTGGGAAAAACAAAGTACCCACAAATTATCACATAGACAGCAACCCACTGAGTACGGAAAAAGTAATCAGAGACCTAGGGACCCAAGTCGACAGTGACCTCTCATTTGACACCCACGTTGCCAAAGTGGTTAGAAAGACATTCTACCTTGCACACCTTATCATGAAGGGATTCACATCCAGATCCAAGGATGTCATTGTACCCCTATACTCCTCCCTCATCAGACCCATGATTGAGTACAATGCCCCATTTGGTATGTACCTCACCCAGCATTTGCAATAGCTGGAGAGACCACAAAAGTACCTCACCAAGAGGATCAAGGGTCTCCAACATATGTCTTATTCTGCCAGACTAAAGAAACTCCAGCTCTATTTATTTATTTATTTTATTTTATTTCACATTTGTTGACCGGGAAAGTCCGACTGGATACATGTCCATTTTTTTTGGAGGCCGGGGAGAAAAAAAACTCCATGAAATGGATATAATGCATTTAAGATAATACATAGGACTCAAATACATAAAAGATATTGTAGAACAAACAACAAAAAAAACAAATTAGTTTAATGCTATAAAAATGTGTGTAAAAGATAAAGTAAAAGTAAAGTTAGATCACATTAATATCACAATGGCACAAGCATATACTACTACTATCTAGCTGATTCTATGCTGACCAGTAACCAACCACTTCAGTAGATGGAGAGAGGAAGTGAAAAGCGAGGGGGATGCATCCTAGGAATCTATTATACTTAGGAGAGAGGATTAGTGAGACTTGCATTGACCAGAGGAGGCAATATTTTAGATGTTGGTTTAACCTTTTTGAAAATGCAAAGGAGGGAAGTGCAGGAAAGGCTGTGGGGAGGAAGGGATTTTTATTTTTTGCCAATGCTAAAAAGTGAGTAGTCACCACCTACTATGTTGAGTAGCTTTGTTTGAACTAGCTAGTATGGAGAGCAGATGGACTACTGAAATTATATTATAGGGATAGTAAAAGTTATTCAGTTTTGGTTTTTGTTTTGGTAGGTTTTTAAATGCTAAATGCTTCCATGGGTCTGGTAGCTGTTGAGTGAGTTCTAAGTAAGTTCAGCCCAAGTTTTCAACAGTTAACCACAGTGGGTGTGTCTCATTCCATTTGCAAATCCTAAATTAAGGATAGAGGTGTGGTCTTTGAGTGGGTTGGAAGAGTAGTAATTTGGTTTTGTTTGGGTTAAGGGAAGGATCACGTCGTCCTAATAGCCAGTTCTCTACTGCCCTGAAACATGTTTGGGTTTTGGATAATGTGTTGTCAGGAGTGTCCTCCAGACTAATGTCGAGAGTCTGTCATCATGACAGTCCAGGCTAGCAGGATAAGAAAGGATAGAGGTCATTTCTAAAATAGTAAACAGAAGAAGGCCCCAGTATGGATCCTTGGGGGTTACTCTATTCGTCCTAATAGGGAGGTTGGAAGTTTTAGTATGTAAAAGTACAGCTTGTTTCCTATCAGAGAAGTACATGAAACCAATCTAGAACTTGTTTGTCTAGTTGGAGAATTTCTGAAGTATCTGGTGGGTATTATACAGGTCACCACTATGTCGAAGAACAGAAATAATCCTGAGGATAGTGAAAGAGAGAAGAGCAGTGGTTGTACTATGATGGGGTCTAAACCATGTTGTTGTGTAGTCTAATTTGTTTATGGGTAAAGAATTGAAGAGAGTTGTTTGTGTATATGCACTTCTCCATGATTTGCCAATATGGTGAGTGACAGTATATTTGATATTAGAATGATAGTCCTAGTAGATAGTCCTCCTTCTTGTGAGAGGAAATGATGATACTCATATTCCATTGATGGGATTGTGGATTCTGCTATGTGATTAGTTATTATGATTGGGAGAGCGCTATATGACATCTGCTGCTTTTTGAAAGTATTCTAAGGGAGAAGGTCTGCAGAGAGTAGTCAGTTTGGTTTTGCTTTTGTAGACATATAATAATACGTGAGGGGCGGGTGTTGATTTAAAGTGGTTTTCTGTTTTCAGGGTTGTTTTGGTGTTTATTTTGGAGTTTGGCAATAGTAATTTTTTTTCAGATAATGTGTTGCTTTTTTTCATTTCTTTTTTGTTTGAAATTTTTTGCGGTCTGGTCTTGTTTTGGTGATGCCCAGGTGTTCCAGGTTTTGTTTCTACTTGATTAGTGATATGGTATATTTTTGTTTTTGGGTGCAATATTTGTTTTTTTCTAATAATTCTTCTTATTGGCATGGGGGACTCAAGTATAAGTATAATGTCCTAGTAAAAGATATACTGCCTCTAGTGGGAGATGCTTTGGGGAAGTGCTTAGTTAAGGGTTTATCCATCAGAATTTGAATTTAAGTAAGGCTTTTATTTCTTTCTTCTCCTATGCCTAGGCTGTGGCCTATTTAAGGTGGGGGTTTTATAATTCTTTTCTTATATATGAGTGATGAGATTGTTTGGAAGGGTTATTTGTTTGGGGTTTTGGGGATTGATGTTGGATGAGATCATACTCTCTTTACTCTATAGTCTCTCTTATATTAAATAATGGTACTTTCTGGACTGGGAAGATACTAAATATGAGATTTGTGTGGTGATCTGAGTGGTCTGAGGAGCTTTGCTTGCTGTCTATCCTAGGTGAATATTAGGATAGGATAGTTTATTGATAGCCAGGTTAGTTGTTGATAGGATATGTTCAAAGAGTTGTCAATATTCGGAGGGGGATCATAGAATTCAGATTTTGACTTTTTTGTCTTTATTTGTTAGTAGTTTCTTTTGCATTTTAGCATTTTTGATCTGGGAATGGAGGTGGGAGATAGGTTAGTTGGTGTTCAGTTTGAGATTATAGAGCACATGTTATCTACATATTTTTGTCAAGCGTACCAATTATCTATATTCTTTATAGCTTGGCTTCATGCTCTATTTCCTTTGCTTCCTTCATTAGTTAGACACATTGTATCTGGGTTTTACATTGCTATTAGGCAATGTAATATATGGAATCTATTTATTTATGCTTCTATATGTCTAATATTATATATACTTTATATATGGTTCAGTTTTTGTAAGAGTGAGTAAATGGTGAGTTTTAAGCCCATAGGGTTGGATGATATTACCATTGGAAGTTATATTTTTCTTTAGGATTCCTATATCTCTATATTTCTAATAGTCTTATTTAAGTTCATATATAGGGTTGGGGTGCTTTAAGTTTCATTTTAAGTTAAAGGATTTTGGGAATTTTGGGTTAATGAATTTTTACTGGGGGTTTGGATGATTGGGATGATATATTTTACTGGACAGATGGATGGTGTTAGGTTTAGTACAGGGGAGGGATGGGATGGTACTAGTTTGGCCTCTGGGTCCTGTTATCAGATATAGTTTGCTCTTACAATTTTCAGCTTAAATTTACAGGGACTATCAATTTGTAGCTGTAAGGAGTTGTTTTAGGTTTTGGCGTGTAGAGAGAATGCTGTCGCCGCTTAGACAGTGTAGTGTGGTAGTGGTTTAGGTTTACAGTTAATCATGGAGCTGCTGTTAATTAAATTAAGACCAGACCAAGTTCTCTTTTCTTATGCTACTTTTTTCCTACTGATGGCTGCAGTTTGTTGTACTTTTGTGCTTCTAGGGAGCCCTATATTTAGATGGGCACTTGGTTGGTTTTGGTTGAGCGAAAGAGGCATAACACGGTGAAGAAGTGTAGCACATGTAGATGCATCAAGACTTATGAATTATTTTATAAGGAAGTTATGCAGTAGTGATAAAAAGCTCTAAAGGCTTCCAAACTAATTATCCTTAGTAAATAGAGTAAAAACTTTAAATAGTTCACATCTATGGTCAATGTAGCATCGGCATATATATGCAGCTTCTATGCAAACAGCTATATCAAACTCTATCAACAGAGACTTGTCTCATGTAGGTACATCTTGTAACTATGAATCATTTTAGCAAGAGCCGCTTATAGATATATTATCTAAGCTTTTACACTTCGTATTACACAGAGAGAAGAGCGCTGTAAATATGTGAAATGGCATTCAGCCCTATTCAGTAGCATACCGCCTGCTCAGAGGTGATCTGTGCCTGACGTACAAGGCCATGTCCAATCAGGAACTGATGGACATGCTCCACCTCAAAAAATCCAAATCCATCAGAACCACGAGTGCTAAAGACTTAAACCTCGGCACAAGTATGAATAGGACATGCTGGAGGGATAGATTCATAACCCAGAGGCTTCCCATGCTCTGGAACAAAATCCCAGTTCATGTTAGGCAGAGCCCCTCACTAACTCTCTTCAAGAGAAATCTTGATGAGTGGATGGGAGATCGTAAGTTTACCCCAGAGGTCACATCTGTGTCACTACTAGACAGGGGCACAGTAAACTAATTCTATCATATAAGGGGACCCTCACTGTGTCACTACTAGACAGAGGCACAGTATTCTAAATCTATTCTATGCATTTTTGTACCATTTCATGGGGTGGCGAAAGCCACATCACTATGGCTAGGCTTACAAATGCCCCAAGGCAGATAGCCTAGTACTAAACTATGAAACTATGAAACTAGGTTGAATAAGGAGAAAGTAACAGTCAGCTGCCTGTCAGATGCCAGGATCCGCCACATAATGCACGCAATCAGGTCCCTCAACAACAGGCACAAATATGACTCTGTCATTGTACATGTAGGTGTGAATAACCTGAGACGTATCTCCCTGAACTACATGAAAGGAGACATGGAGGAGCTCTTGGATTATGAAGCCCAGGCGGGTATGACCCTAGCCCTGAGCAGCATCCTACCATCACACAGAATGATGCCATAGTACAAGCAGAAAATGACTGATTTCAACAATTGGCGAAGTTTCTGGTGCCGTTCCAAGGGGATCCAGTATCTGTCTGCCTGGGATGACATGACTGACAGACCTCGATGCTTTGCCAGAGATAGCCTGCATCTGTCAGCCCTGGGCTTCCGGATACTGGGAAAGGCTCTTCCCACCCCTATAGTGCCTTTTTTAGGTTGTGTTCCAAAGACCAAATTAAAACCATAACAGCTACAAGCAAATGCAATCTGAGAGTCATGCTACTCAGTGCTAGAAGTCTAAATCTCAAAATGCACTCACTCGAAGTACTCCTTAAAATGGAGAACATCGACATTTGTGCTGTAACAGAGACCTGGTTCAAAGCAGCAGAAAGCACCCCTGCATACCAGGCTATAACTCATTCCACACCTTTCGGCCCCAGAACTTGGACCGAAGCTCCAAAGGCAGTGGTGTTTCCATATTCATAAAGGATGCACACACCTCCAGACTGGTAGCCCAACATAATGCATCAGAGATACTTCAGGTGCAGCTAACATTGGGTAAGACAGCGATTCAGGTCATAGCCTGCTATAGGTCTCCAGCCATGTCCCAAAACTCACACTCCACGTTCCTAAGCACCCTGAAGAATATTAGGGTCCAACCTAACACTCTCACTCTGGGCAACTTCAACTATCCCTCCATTAACTGGGAAAACTGCTCATATACCAATACTCTTGCCCAATGTTTCCTGGAATTCATTAATTCCAATGCCCTGGACCAGCTCATTCTTACCCCCACTAGAGGTAGCAACATCCTTGACCTGGTCATTACTAACATGGGCGACCATTGCTCTACACCAGTAGTCAACTCCTCCCTGGTTAGATCCGACCAGAAACTAATCACCTTGGAAATCCACATCCCTCCCACCCCCCCCAACCCCGTAAAGGTAACCACCATATAAAACTTCTCCAAAGCTAACTTTGGGCTCCTAAAAACAGAGGTGGCTATCTTCACAGCACCCATGCAAATGGAGAATAGTTGCATGACCGCCGAATCATACAGCAATCCACTATACGAACACGTACACAAATGCATGGATCTTGCCATACCCAATAGAACCAAGATGCTCTCCTTCAAAAAAAGGAAGCCAATCTGGTAGTCCCCTGTTATAAACAAACTCTACAACAGAAGGAAGAAACTGATGTGGAATAAGGTGAAGTCTCAAGACTAGAAAAACTCCCTTATCAGCCTCAACAAAAAGTTGAGATCCCTCATCAAATCCTCTAAAACTAGCTATGGAAACAGAATTGCAGCAGATAGTAAAGACAACCACAAGGCCTTCTATAGTTATGTAAAGAATCTCCATGGCAATACCCAGATTTGCTCTGAGCTACTGCACATTGGTACCTCCTATACCGAGCCAACAGATATTGCCAATATACTTGCCGACAGATTCAGTGCCAACTTTACACCCCCCCAAAGGACCAATCACAATACCAGTAGTTTGCCAGGTACCCAGTATTACTGCTGCACAGGTTAAAACAGCACTGACCTGACAATATCCCTGGCTGTGTTCTATATGAACTACAGAGTAAATTGGCACCACACCTGTGTGCCCTGTGCAATCACAGCCTCACCTCAGGCTTTGTCCCTACCGAATGGTGCATACTACAGTCATCCCTCTCCTCAAAGGAGGAGTGACTACAGACCCTAGGAACTATCGCCCCATTAGCCTGATGAGTCTGATATGCAAAGCTATGGAATGCATCATCATGGATCTAATAAACAAGGATACAGGGAATCTCCAAACTCTGGATCACACACAGTGTGGTTTTGTGAAGTGTAGATCATGCCTGCTCAACTTCGTCAACTTCTTTGAGTCAGTCACCAGAGCTGTGGATGAAGGCAAGGTGGTTCATACAGCCTTGCTTGATCTGGCCAAGGCCTTTGATACCATTCCCCACTCAAGAATCATAGAAAAACACACTAAGCTAGGCATCAACCCTTATATCACTATGTGGGTTGCAAACTGGCTTACAGATAGAACCCACAGTGTGAACGTAGCTCACTCCAAGTTAGACTATTGACCAGTCAGAAGTGGAGTCCCACAGTGTTTGGTCCTGGGTCCTCTCCTGTTTGCTATCTACTTCTCTGAAGTCCAGGCCAACACGAAGGGACTCTGGCTGACAAAGTTCTCAGACAATTACAAGTTGGGAGCTATTATTAACTCCCTGAATGATACTGACATCCTACAGAGAGACCTCACTGAGACCTCCGACTGGTGTCAGAACCATGGCCTTAAGCTCAATGCCAAAAAATGTGTCGTCATCCATTTTGGGAAAAACTCGGTTCCCATGGATTACCACATCGATGGTAGTCCACTGAAGACAGAAAGCGTTATAACAGATCTGGGAACATAGGCTGACAGCAACCTCTCTTTTGACCACCACATTGCCACTGTGGTCAGAAAGTCCTTCTATGTGGCACATCTCATTACAAAAGGTTTTGCATCCAGGAAGAAAGAAGTCATTGTCTCTTTCTACTCTTCCCTCGTTAGACCGTTCATCGAGTACAATGCCCCATTATGGACAGACTCAAAAAACTCCAACTATTCTCTGTCTCAAATCGCCTACTTAGAGGCGATCTCTGCTTGACTTACAAAGCCATGTCTGACCCAGCTCTGTTAGAAATGCTACATCTAAAGAAATCCCAGTCACTCCACACCACATGTTCCAGAGACCTCAACCTCATTACCACAATCAACAGAACATGCTGGAGGGACAGGTTCATAACCAAGAGACTGCTCATGCTATGGAATAGACTTCCCATACATGTCAAACAGAGCACCTCACTGGCCCTCTTCAAGAGAAATCTTGATGAGTGGATGGGAAATAGAAAATTCATCCTGGGGATCACTCCAGTGGCTCTACTCGACAGAGGCACTGGGAACCAATGTTGGGTGGCATGATGCCATGGTAATCCTATGGGCTAGGCTTGTAAAGACTCCAGGGCCATTAGCCTAGTACACACCTATGAACCTGTGAACCTATGGTGTTAGTAGACTCTTATTCAAATTGGGTAGAGATTGACCTACTTCCTAACCTGCTATACAATACTGTCATTGCGAAGATGAAGAGACATTTTCCTGCCCATGGTAGTCCGCACAAAGTCATTTCTGACAATGGAGCACAGTTTACAAGTCAGCAGTTTAAAAGACTTGCTGAAATATGCGACTTTATTTGTGTTACTAGTAATCCTGAATACCTACAATCAAATGGCCTGGCTGAACATGCAGTTCAAAGTGCAAAACAGCTATTGGAAAAATCTAAATGTGACAATACAGATGTTTTTCTAAATCTGCTTAATCTCAGAAACATTCCTCATGACAATCTTCTTGGTTCACCTGCCCATTAATTAATGTCGAGACAAACCAAAATCACGCTGCCAATCAGTAAGAATTTGTTGGTACCAAGTACTAAAAACAACAAAGCAGCAAAAGCTCAACTCCTAAAGAAGCATTTGTCCCAAATGTCCTACTATGATAAAACCAGCAAGCCTCTGAATCCATTAAAAGAAGGAGAGATGGTGAAGATGCAGACAATGAAAGGATTTGAATGAATAGGACTTGTGAAAAATTTGTGTGAAGAACTGAGATTATACATTGAGTCACAAGGTATGGAATTCAGGAGGAATTGGAAGCATGTAGTATTGCTGTCTGAGCCAGTGTTACAGCATCTTGTCTGTAATAAAGACTCTAATTCTCAGAGTGATTTGTCCAGTGTTCCTGTTCCAGAGAATATTTCATTGTCTGTTCCAGTTCCTAAAAGTATCACTGAAAATTGTGAAGAAGAACATTCCCCAGTAACTGTCCCTATTGCTAAACCCAGTTCTAATTATTATATTACGAGGTTAGGTCGTATCTCAAGACCTAATCCTAAATACACGGCAACCTGGACATGGTTGTTTTTGTTTGTATCCAAAAGTCTTTCGGCTTTTCCCGGTTAGGGGTTGCCACAGTGGAACTCTGGTCCGCTAATGATTGTCAGTGGATTGTTTTGGTTTGTATATATTTGTATAATTTGCATGCTCATCCAATTGTCATTTTTCATTGCAGAACACAATAGTCAAAGAGGGAGGATGTAGATTAGAGTGTGTGTGTGTGTGTGTGTGTGTGTGTGTGTGTGTGTGTGTGTGTGTGTGTGTGTGTGTGTGTGTGTGTGTGTGTGTGTACCTTTAAGAGCTATTCCAGTCTATGGGCATGTGCATATAAGTACTGAGCATGTGCAAGCAAGAGTACCAGTTTGAGTGAGCAGCTGGAGTGAAAGCATGTATGTGTGTAGTAGTCATTCAGTTAGTTTGTTTAAGTTTAATGTTCCAGTCATCCATCCTGATATGTTTGTGTGTAATAAATTACTTAAACAAACACCCATTATTTGAATACACAAGAGCGACTGTTTGTAACTGTAGCTTTTCTCCCTGGGCTTCCACTGAAAAGGGGCTACCAAAGCCCAGTCAGACTACTCTGGTCAAAAAAAGCAATCAATAAATAAATAATTAAATTTGTCTCTGGTGAAAGACCAGTCAGTCGCACACTAGTTTTAATCACTGGTGCTTCATAAAAACCTGAATCCCCAATCTTTGGTATAAAAAATGTTGAAACAAAGGGAAGACTACTGACAGAAACATACTTGACCTTAGGAAAACATGTGTATGTGTGTGTGTGTGTGTGTGTGTGTGTGTGTGTGTGTGTGTGTGTGTGTGTGTGTGTGTGTGTGTGTGTGTGTGTGTGGCATGTGCATACAGTGAGTAAAATTACTTGTATACAACTAAAAGCATTAAAATGTGAAAATAAGGCATGTAAAATAAAAAAAAAATATTCAAATAGCAACACACAAATGAGAAATAAAAGCAAAATGTCACTCCAAATTAATGGATATAAGAAAGACAGCAATGTGCAGATCAAAGCTGGAAGTCAGACTACCTGCACACTTTGATTCATATTTCATACAGGAGAGGTTATTATCATAACAGAACATTATGGTCCACATTTAATCAATTCTACAGAGCCTGGGCTAGAAAAGGGTAAAAGAGTGTCTAGCAAAATGTGTAAAAAGCAAAAAAAAAAAAAATGTATTCAAAAGCATTGCATGTGGCTGCACAGAAACATGAAAGTAAACTGCTTGTTCATACCATGGAAATGAAGATTTCTGGAAATGTATCAGAGACAATGAAAAATGCAGACTAGATTACTGGCAAAAAAGAATGAGACCTAATTAATAGAATCTAGGCACAAATACAAAGTATAATGTCTTGTCAGAAAGTACTTTTAAACAGCTATGGCTGAATGGCTTTAAACACAATGCTGTGTGCACATTGTTAATTTATTCTGGCCTCTGGGTGGGACTATTAGGTCAGAAACTGCTGTGTCAGTACAATAATTGAAGTACAAACTTCTTTTTTAAACAGCTGCACTTAAAGAATGTTTAGATTGTTGTGAGAAATGTGGCTTGAGAGAATCTAGAATTCCCTCTGTAAAAGCAAACACTGTTTGAGAATCATTCATAGAGTAGCACAGATATATTGAATACTATGTAGTGGCATAACAATGCTATATATTGAATACTGTGTAGTGCCATAACAATGCTATCCTACATGATTATACTGATTTGTTTATAGGCTAAGGAAGTTTGCCCAAAGAATATCATATTCAAATAAAATTGGATGCAGATCCAGTACTTCCTGCTTCCAGAAAAGTACCAGAAGCACTCAGAAGTAAATCTGAATAGGAACAAAGATGATGGAAAATGTAGGTGTAATTAAGCAGTAAATAAAGACAACAGAATTTGTGAGTAGTACTGTTAATGATGTGAAGAAAGACACATTTTACATTTGTATTCATCCACAGGATCTGAAGAAAGTGAAGACATCACCCATTGCTTAAATATGAGAACGCGCTCTCAAGAACACCATGTGCTTAGGTTTTCTCTGTGCTAGATGAAAACCAGAGTTTCTTGCAGGTAAGGCTAGGTGAAGCAATCTCCAAACTGTATACATTCAGTACATCTTTATGAAAATACAGATACTTTAGACTCCAGTTTGGTATTTCTTTAGCTACAAATGATTCCAGTGAGCTCCCACCCAAATAAATGAAGGCTTAGTAGGTGCTGTAAACATAAAAAGAAGTTATGTACTCACCATAATGTTCCATTTTTGTAGTCCATCTCGCCATTCATTCTTACATATGTATTCGGAGCCGATCCTCGGCTCTGACTCGGCTGATTACAAAGCTCGAAGTCTATAAGTTGGCTCTTGGCAAGGTAGGTATCCCATAATGCAGTAGTAACAATCCCCAGATCTTGTTTGCTGTTGTCTATAATAGTGATATAAAGGTATTTCCAGAAGGAAAAACAAAGATGAAAGGTCTCTAACCCTAAGGAAGATACACACTATCTTGTCTCCAGATCCTCCAAGGATACATAGATGGGGGTAGGAGGGTGGGTTTGTAAGAACGAAGGGCGAGATGTACTACAAACATGGAATGTTATGGTGAGTACATAACTTCTTTATGTTCTGTAGTCCTATCTCGCCTTCATGCTTACATATGGGACAGCGTCCCTAGCACCTTTTTCTTAGGTGGCTCATGGGAATATACACCAAAGAACCGTGGAACCAAAGGAGGCTCTGCCCCTGGAGGCCAAATCCAATTTGTAATGAGTAATGAAATTATGAGGGGTAGCCCAAGTTGCTGCTGCACATATACTGTCCATTGGAATTCTGGCTTGAAAGGCAGCAGATGTGGATACAGATCTGGTAGAATGAGCTTTAATCTTAAATGGGAGTTCTTTGCCATTAGAAGAGTAAATAAAAGATATACAATTTGAAATCCAGTTTGATAACGTTATCTTGGAGACTGGCATACCTTTTCTCTTCTCCGAAAAAAATACAAACAATTGGTCTGATCTTCTAAACTCCTTGGTTCTATGTAGATAGAAACTTAACTGCCTGTGAACATCAAGTTGATGGAACTTGTATTACTCTTTATTTGAATGATTAGGAAAAAAGACTGGCAGTTCAATAGTTTAACTCATATTAGATTGAGAACAAACCTTGGGGATGAAGGACAGATTTGTACGAAGGGAAACTCTGTCTCTATGAAAAATCAAGTAATGAGGTTTGACTGAAAGTGCTTGCAACTCTGACACTCTTCTGGTGGATGTAATGGCTACTAGAAAAATGGCCTTCCATGAAAGGAAATCACAAGTATCGCTGTAGAAAATAAACCAGAAGGTTTCACCACGAAGGGAAATCACCACGATAATATTCCAAAAAACGAAGTTCTTTAGTACAGGAACATGAATTAAGCGCTTTCACGTAGAAGACACTACGCTTCATCAGAAGTAATTTAACAAACAATGAAGACCTTTTTATACAAGTTTTGGTGCCAAAATGAATAATTAATCATGTAAGTGAGTAATTAAATCAAAGTCAATTTAACAATTAGTTGCTAAGCAGTGTCTACACACCTCAAACCTTACAATGCATGTATACTAAGTTAAGGTTTGTATCTGTTCCGTTAAAAAAGGTATTTCTTCGTTTAGAGACTGCAAGTAATCTGACATATAATATGCAAGTATACTAAAAACTTTTGTTCATAAAACTCATGAATTATATATATGAATAGTTAATCTCAAGAAAAATATATTAAATACTAATAACAAACAATTAATAAATACATAATCATATATTTGCAAATGGATATGTATATAAATTTATCTCTGCTGTAGTGAATAAAAATCCCATATAGTTAAAAATGAATGAAGTAGTGAATAAATAAACATCTAATAATAATTCTGTACAAAATCAGTGCAACATGATATGATAATAAATATACCCCGGGATTCATGAACCTTGCGCCAGGCGCACGCATAGCGTAGGCGTTACAATGCCAAATATGGCCGCCGAGCGATTCAGGTACAATCCAATCCCACGTGCACTACCGGCGTGCGCCGGATCTGCGCCACCACCGGCGTAGGTATGCTAAACACCCCATGTGCGGTGTTGCACCATGCAAATGAAGGCATATAGCGATCCACGAAGTGGCGCAGGCGTAGCATAAGGCCACGGCAATGTAAACCAAAAAAAAACGGTTTACATTTTCCCAAACATAACATAGGAGTAACGGAAGGCTGTCAGCGTCAGGTATCACACTGTTGCCATATGCCAATGGCGAAAGACACAGAGAATGTCAAAAGAAAACATGCACAACATGTAAATAATAACATAAATGGTATGTCCACAGAAACTCACAGCAGAACCCCAGGACATGTCTGCGGAAGGTGCAAAACAATGAAATAATATGACAATGTTATAAAACAGCAGCGTAATACACATCAGCTTCACAGCCACAATACACTATGGTATGCATGGAAAGCCACAACCACGGTGCAAGGGTTGCCAAGGACTCGCGGCAGTGTTCGGCATGGTAACTATGAATTAGTAGTCAATGCCATGCAAATGAGGCAGATAATACTGAATCGCAAACCCCCCGCCGGCGTAAGGCTGTACCAAATGGCGCAGCGGTAATACACCGAGGAGTGGCTCAGAGGGAATACATGTCACCTGCAGAGGGGTGTGCCACTGTAGGAGGAAGCACATTGGAGCTCAGCAAACCTGGGCTGTACATTGCACATCACAGCTGCAGGACCGGCGTGTGGGGAAATAGTTGAGCTGAGAGCACACAATGCGCGCAGAGGTGCATGTGCACGAGGATGACTACGCTCCCTTAACCCAGTCATGTGACGCTCGCCCCGCAAATAACATCGGAAACAGGAAGGTGATGTTGAGAATATGAGGAAATGCGGAAGCAGTGTAATTGGAGTAGTAATGAGCAATCAACACTAATCAACCCACGAAGGCCAATCGGCGGCAGCTGACAACTCTGCATGCAGAAACCTGCAAAACGGGATGGGGAGGCATATGAATGCAAAGAAAGTAGGGAGGTAGCAGATTGCAAAGAGTGAAGACCTGACACAGCAGAGCCAACCAGACAGGCAGCATAACGGCGGCACACAAACGCACGATATGCCATGTCCCAGAAACTACACATGACAGGGCTCTGCAGGATGCATGCCAGGAAATAGTAGGTGCAACGTGCAGAAACAGTAAGGGAAGGTCGAAAGGTAATCCATTGCAGGCAAGAGTAATGCAACACCAAAGGCAACAGCGTTGCAGTGCCAACGGTAAAACACGGAAGATAATCCCCAGATACGGCCGCACAGACACACCCTATGACATCACCGGGTGTACAGCACAACAGTATAAAGTGTGAATGCACACAACACACAGCCATGTATTCCCAAACGCCGCACCATAGGTGTAAACACACGGGGAACTTTTAAAATGTACATGTTGGGTGCTGCCATGGCCGTGATCCATCAGCATGTGTTAGAGACAGACGGTGTTGTGGAGGAGGATGCCGACAACTACCGTAGGCCTCAGAGGAGAAGGAGAGTGTTCAGACCAAGGGTAACCTACCAGGGGCTACAAGACCTGGAGATAGTAGAGCGTTACAGGGTGGATAGGGACACGTTACAGCAAATAGTGGAGCTGTGCCGCCACGCCTGAGAACAAGAAACAACAGAGGGGAGCCCATCCCAGTGGACACAAAGGTATGTGTAAGCTTGCGAATACTGGCCACAGGTACCTTTCAAAGGCCAACTGGGGATATAATGGGCATCTCACAGGCATCAGCATCCAGGGTACTACACCAGTTTCTGGATGCCATGTTACCACATGCCAATGAGCATATATACTTCCCCAGATCTCAGGAGGAGTTGGCTAGCAATATGTGCCACTTCCACCATGTGGCACAATACCCGGAGGTACTAGGTGCGATAGACTGTACGCACATACAAATCAAGTCACCACCTGGGGAGCAGGGTAGACGCTACATAAACCGCAAGGGATTCCCCTCCATCAATTGCCAGGTCGTGTGCAATGCGCAGGGCATTATCATGGATGTGTGTGCTGGCAGCCCTGGAAGCTACCACGACTCCCATATCTGGCATGCCTCACAGCTGTACCAGGTATTCACCAGGGGGGACATCCCACAAGGCCACCTTGTGGGGAATGCTGGCTATGCACTGGAGCCATGGATGATGACTCCCATCAGAAATGCACACACACACATGCAAGAACGCCATAATGAGGCACACGCACAAACCAGAATAATCATAGAGCGTGTGTTTGGGATGCTGAAATCACGGTTCCGTGCTTGGATACATCTGGTGGAGCCCTGCAGTACTCTCCAGGCACATGTGCCCACATATTCATAGTATGTGCCATGCTACATAATATGATCCTGTGGAAGCAGCTGCTGCAGGGACATAATGGTGAAGGGCCACAAAGCCCACCACAACTGCCAAGGCCAGTCCAGGCACAGAGGGTTCAGGACCATGAACACACTGTGCCAGCCCCAGTAGGCAGACGGAGCGGCACCCAATATGCCTATGCCCTGGCAAAGAGGGAACGTATAGCACATACTCTGACAGCGTAGGCCCCATGGACTGACACCTCCCTACCTGCACACACAGTGAAATGGACGGCACACAAACATGACCACCCGTAAAGTGTACCGTATGGGTGGCCCCATGTGTGACTCCAACATAGGCAGCACCCAAACACTGTACACCCAACAGCCAGCGGAGCATGGAACGGCAACACCTGAACCGTACGCGGGTCCTAAAGCAGACGGCGTTGCTGTATGCTGCCACGCTCACCGCAAGGTGTATACATATAAACATGTATATATGTGCATATACATATATGTAGATAGATATCATTACATATATAGAAATATATGTACACATATACATAGAAGTACTACAGGTAAGACAGGGAATCAGAGGGATGTAAGGTGACAGAGATGTAACACGCGATATCTGTACATAGTATACATAGTGAAACGACAACCTGAGCATCCGGGAGGTTTAACAGAAGAGGATACCGCCAACCATGGAAAGGTCAACATACCGAAATGCATAACCGCGAGTCGGAATGATCGCCAGGCCACAGTACAGTAACAGTACATGCGCGGGTAATACTATGATGATATGAGGGGGGAGGTAGACACCGCCGCCGGTGATGCGGCCCACGCAGGTACTGTGTGCAACCATCCCTGTGACTGCCGTAGTATGTGTATGTGTGCGGTGAGGGTGCCGTGTGTGTCGCTGTGCGAGTGTAATGTGTGTGTCTCTGTAATATGTGTATGTTGGTGCCATGTTAGAGGCAGAGTGGAATAATATGTGTAGGCATACAGTACACTAGCCACAGGCATATGTACACCAGTAGTCCCAAAGTAGTAGTGAGAGCCCCACCCTGGCTAGGTGTGGCGACGATAACGATGCAAAGTGACAATGTCCCAGAATGTAGCACAGGAATATACCCCACAGGAAATGGAAAGGACGATGTACTAATCATGACCGTATGTATGACACCGATATGCTAATTGCAAAACGATACATCGGCAAAGTCACACAGCAATAGGTATGTACCGCAGAAATACGTATGTGCTACCGCTACTGACCGTGGCCACGATCGCCCGAAAACACCGCTGTGTGTTCTACAAGTGTCAAACAAGCAATCCCCACCTGAATAGGTGGCAACCACTGGCAAACAGGCCATCCCAAGTACAGGACCACAATCACTGTAAATATCTGGGACAGAATGACAAGGGGTAGTCGCCACGCATAAACAACCGCTGATATACCACAGATGTGACGGAGGAATACATGCATGAAGCACACACGCAGGCGATACCAACACCACATGACAACAACACAACCTACACTCCCAGACCAACAGACAATTAACTGTCAACTCCCCAGGCAGGGATGGAGCACACAGACAACCATACCGTATGTAGAGATGCAAGGCCCACAACCCGTATCCGCTACCTACAACCTCCGATATTCCCCATCGCATATATTAAAGGGATACAAGCCGTAATAGCAGCACAAACATACAGGCAGTCAATGACATCTGCATAACCGCAACATCTCGCGTGGGAAACACAATCAACAGCGGATGCATACTTGCATGCGTTGTTTAAAGGAATACAACAGCTATGTTACACATCCGAATGCAAAACGCCATCAACAGACGCCGCCAGGACAGGGACACCCACATGTCGAACCTAATACCATACCCAACACACACAATCCACGGCTAACACCACTGCGAAATGTACCTGTCGCCACACATAGCGGCTGCAGTTACACATAACATAACACAATACAGACCATCTCCACGAAGGTAGGGCAAATAGCCAACGCCCAGGTGAGGAATCCAACCATACCCCAGTTACGACGCGTAATGTCCGAATGGAGTAGATGCACAGGTGATATGCACACAATTACACACTGAGGAACAGCAATTGGTGGGATGAACCCACATGTTGCAGGTATCGACGGATATAAGGATGACTCCCAGGATATTCAAACCGTATGCTCATACCGAACCAGCAGTGTACAACGGAAAGAGTAATAAATAGGAATACCGATACATGGAACAAAAAAACGGAACGAAACACCGACAAGGTATGTAGAACACACAATATGTACGGGTGTGTAACGCATGATGTGTATGACGAAGCTGTACTGTATGGGAATGGTGTTTGTAAGTAATGATACTTGTCCATAATGCAGAGAGTGGTGAAAGGTGGTTATGTAGTGCTATCCTGCTGAGCATACCAACGACTGTGGACACCGTGTGCACAGCAGTGGGACATCATGTACACAGCCGAGACACCACAAGGGCTGCCACAGGGGGGCATAAGAGAGAACAATGCCAGACCACACACCGATGCTGGCAGTGGATGTCCAACAAGGAAGTGCCATAGCAGGATAGGACATGTATGTATACTGTCACAGCACACATGTGTATGGGCATATACCGTCGATGTCATACGTAATGTGCACGACGCACGTATGCCTTGCAGTAGGGGATACTATGTCAACTATGTGTAATGTAAAGCTGTCATGGTGGATATGACAGACATTATACACAGTATCACAGGCATATCATGCATAATGGAGGTATTGCCTATTGGTATGTACAATAACAGGATACATATGGCCTGTAGGTATGGGACAGAGTAGTAGCATCATAGCCATCCGAAATGGAAGGAACACCAGGTAACCATGCCCAAACGATCTGTAGCAGGTGCATTGTGGGCAACAATGAGGTCTGGCAGGTCCATGTGTAAACACATGTGCAGTGTACACAGTAGTGTCACCTCCCCATGGTAGTGTCCAGTGAACAGCAGAGGCGGGTGTCAACTGCATGTTTACACAGTACTGCTGCTGTGGTGGTACCATGACTACGTGTCACTCAAACAGCAAGGGAGCTATCACATGAACAGTGCCACTGTGTGTCCCTGTGGGATGTGCACAGGACCTATGTTCCACAGCATGGTGTGTGTTGTGTCTGCGGAAGTAACACAGAAGCCCAGCCCATGCAGTGTGGCATGTGTGCACATATCCATGAGCAGTCCGCCCACACTGCCCACTGCAATTGTCATGTATGAGGAGTATATGCATCAGTAATGCGGAGGACATGGTCCGTGTCAGAGCAGAAGACACCCCTGTGTATGTGGTATGCAGATGTGTACAGATGTGTTTTCCGTCTGTCAGCCGCATATGTAAACTGTCCGAGCCTGGTACACATCGTGGCATGACAATGCTGTGCCATGTAAAGTCGTAGCCATTGTGGAAGGTACACCATGAATGTGGTATTGTACCCTTGACCGTGTGTAGATGTGTGTATGCCACAGGTACAATGGCTACCTATGTACCAGCATCACACACAGTACAGATAGGTGTGGCCCTGCAGAAGTGTATCCATGCCACAGTGGAATACGGTAACCACAGGACCGACCGTGTGGGGCATTTGTGTGTACAGCAACCATGTACAATGTGATATGCATGTACAGGGCCAGTATCCATGTGATAGTCAGTGGGTGAATGTTGCTATGCAAAGGTGATGTGCATGCACCATGTGTCATGCATCCTGATGCCATGACACCCACATGATGTATGTGCCACACTGACACCCATATGGTCATTATCGGTATGAGCTGGTGGAGCTATAATGGCACCAGGTATGTAGATGTGGGATATCTAGGCATGGACAGTACTCTGTGACAGCATGTTGTGTATGTAAGCCAATAGTGAACATGAGGGGCCCCATGACTGAGGACTGTGTAATGCCATATGTACCTGACATGTAGTAGGTAGTATGATATGCTTGCACCACTGTGTGTCCTGTCCAGGAGTCATATAGCCTAACATCCTGAGACACAGGGTATGATGTGCAGGTGGATGTGTACGCTGCCAATACCAGAACGTGGAATGGTGCTGAAGGGCAATGTGAGGACAACGTCTGATTTGTTGCCCTCTGTACCACCCCAACCACCCATGCAATGGTACGACAGGTGGCCAGCATGTGTATGTGGCATGCTGTGGCACACAGAAGCCCAACAAGGGTGCCAGGAAAGGCATGGAGGCCATCAATGTGAGTGAAGCACATTCGTGAGGATGTGCCCCAGTGCCATACAGAACGGTCCAGTCATGGGTGTACGAATGCAGTGCCACACGTGCAATGCAGTGACACCCATGGGTAGTGCGATAGATGCGGCTGTGCGGTGGTCAAGGTACACAATGTCTGACAACAGGCTAGCAGTGAATATAGTGGGCTGGTGTGGAGACACATACCAAACAGGTTGGCGGGACATAACAGCTAGGGACATCGGAAGGTGACATCGGGCCAGTGTCCCAGGACATAACGTGTGCATGTCAGTACCATGTATGTGTCCACAGGGACACTACGATGTCCATGTATGGATTGCAACCCTGTAGTGAGTGAGAGTGTGTATTGTTGGTAAGTACACCATCGCCTGGCACGCTGCCAACATTATCTCGGTCTGCAATGCCTGGGTGACTATTGTATGTGACATTGAATGTGGATGTAGCCAAACAACACAGACATACCACCACACTGCCTGAGGCCCCACACTGCAATGTGCGGCAGTCATGTGTAGGTAGCTAGCCTTGGAGCATGTGATGGACCACGAGGACCCACCATGGCTGACAAGTGATGCACCCCACACATGTGAATATACACCACCGGCAACAGCCTGCACATGTGCCCATACATCAGATGTGCATGGAACATGACCACCACCGTGGCGCCTGTGAAAAGGTCAGTACCGCCATGTCTCTGTGTGGAATAGCATGGTCCCTACCATTGTGTACATGCTACGGAAGTGCACTGTGGTATGTGTCAGCATATGTATGTACACTGTCCATCTGCCGGGGTGTCATGCCATCAACAACTGCTGTCAGCAGACATCAGTAGTACTGGCTGTAGTACACATGTTCCGTGTATGCTGCGATGGGTGTGTGTCCAGGGTGTGGCTAGCAGGGCCGTGAAGCATATGTGTTCATCCACCAAAGGGGGGATAACCCCAGGTTTAACACACCAGACACATGGAGGTATTGTGCATGCTGAGGGTAGTGTAGGTATGGTATGTGTTGTGTAATGTGTCATCCAGCTGGGTGGAGTGCATGCCTCAAGCATGTGTAGGTACATGGGTGTCCATTCTAGGAAGTGTGGGTTGCTGTCAGCACATGGCAGTATCAGCTGTCTGAGGCCCAATGTACAGTATAACAACACAGACAGCATGTAACCTGTGGTGTACAATGTAAACTCTGTTGCGTGTTACAATGTGTCTAGCAGTCACAAACATGGGTATCTGCACATTGAGCACCTATGATGCATTGTGTTTGGCAAATATCCAGGATGTGTGCAAAACACTGTGTGATGTGGGATCCCTCACCTGTGTGTGTTGCAGTCCAGGTATGTGCCTGGGAGGTACGATCCGTGTACAATCTGTACTTGCAGGCGTGCTGCAGAGCATGGAGGCAGGTCCCAGTCACTGCAGATAAATGTGAGTGGTGCACTAGTGTGTGTGCCTTGCTTGTGTGCAGCACAGTGGAAGGTGCAAGCATTGTCCCACATGACCCCATGCCGTGCCTGCCTGTTACAGCCCTGCTGGAGACAGTCATGTGACACCGCCACAGAGGCAGTATAGCATGTGAAGATGTACATGTGTGCTCCACACCCCAGGCAGATGGCCGCAGGTCATGTGTGCCACAGCAGTGTGGTCGACCAGGACTGTCATAGTGGTCAGATACCACATGCCTGTATAAGTACAGTATGAGCATAGGCAACAGTTGCAGTGACACAGTAGGTCAATGTACAGTGTCCCTGTGTTCAGACCACTGCCTACTGTACACTTGGCTAGACACACACCCAGAGGGTGAATATACTGGTGAGCCATCACATGTCCCAGTACACGTAGCCTGTGTAATGCCATCACAGGGCGGTCACAATAACACGCTGTATGAGAGATATGTTGTACCAGGTGATGTGTCATGTGTGCATATGTTGAGTTGCACAGCTGTTCACACGTCCGCAACATATCAGTGCATGATGCCTAGTGTAACATGATGTGTGGAACTGCACTGTGATCCACAACAGGGTCATCTGAGACAGGTGTGTTGTGAATGGTGTAACCCATGGTTCCACGGGATATACACCGGTGCTGTTGGCTGCCATGCTGTGGGCCACCAGTGGTGCCTACAGTGGTCATACAGACATACTGCACACATTGTTCTGGCAGGAATGTCCATTGTTGTAGATGATGTGTTACTACGTGAAGGTAGGTGTGTGTTGTGAATGTTACCCATCCAGATGTGACCATCAGGTGCAGTCATGGTTGTTGACAGCATCACACCCATCCACAGCTGTCAGCACCCTGTCCCCAGAATGGGTGTCAGCCGCCCTGGTACTGTGTGACCTATGTGCAGATGGCGGAACACCTACTACTGGCTGGCTAACAGTGTCATCTAGGAAGGCTATGTGATGGCTGGAATACGCTGTTATAATGTATAATGATGGTATCCCAATGAAGTACATGGAATCACATACAGTAAGCCATGGCTGGCATGTAAACCATGTACAACAATGACTGTGTGACAGACACAAACAATGCGGAGCCATGTTGAACATGCACCCATGAGAACACCAAATGAGGTATGTTGCACATATCGATGTACAACTGTCAGCTATGGGCACAGCATGGATGCAGACGCATATCCCCCACAGGCAGTACCACGCCATGTAGGTAGGGGGGCATTGCACGACTACATGTGACAGTTGCTGTACCGCCACATGTACTGCATATCCATCATATAGGGGTAGCAGTGGTACGTGACTGTTGGACATGCCTGTACATATGACCATGTCCCACAGGATATGTGTTACGTGTGTACAACACCTGTTGTACCGCCATCAAGCTGTGAAGTGTATGGCTGCCAGTGTACCTGTGTGACATGTTGTGCAATGGGTGCAAAGGTACGCAGTAGTGCATTGCATGCCCACATGTCCCACACAGGTGCATAGCCTGAACATACAATACAAAGAGGGTGTTGGATCATAGCAACCCACAAGAGGAGATGGGTACGGGTGGCAACCCACTACCACCTGTCCGGTAAGGTGTGCATGTCCATGACACATTAGCACCTGAGATGTTAGCAGTACAGCTGTACAGGGCGGCATGCATATTTGATCACTAATACCCTGTGTGTTCCACCACTGGCCTGTTGACAGACAGACACCAACACAATGTGCAGCATTGACATGTGCACAGCACATCACCGCTGGCTACTGTAGAACAGGTTTACCGTGTAGACACGTGCACAGAACATCTGCGCCAGCCACACTCAAACACGTTATGTGTTGAACCCCACCATCATTGTAGCCTATGCCACAGACAGATGTTCATGCATCTGTGTATGTACGGCTGGGAATGTCCCTGGCCTAGCAGTATAGCTGTGTCAGTGTTGCGAACAACATACTGAATGGGCTGGGTGTGTGAGGTGCGCCATACGGTATGGTCCGATGGATGATACCATCAGTGCCCCCGCTATGTGAACATCCCTGTCCCCATACATGGATACCTATGCTGTGCCCAACACCACGGTCCCTGTGGGAGGGATGGTGGTGTGTGGTGCACCTGCTGACATGGCGGTGGCAGCAGGCACTGGATGTAGACATATGTGGTACCCATGTCAGGCCAGGCTACCATCCATGTGCACGGGATATCAGTGTGTGGGCACATACAGCACTGTGTTGAACAATATCACAGCACATAGCACCTGTCAGGGGTAATGTGTATGCATGGATGTGCGATACCAGCATGCACCATACACACCCCCACCAAGCAGCATGCTGCCTACCTTGCAGAAGGCCATTGTCCACACCATGATGATAGACATGTGTAATGTCCATATACACATAGCAATGACATATGGAATGGACAGCCACCCTCCCAATATCAGTACCCCCCAGGTGGGACACATCCCTGTGCCATGTATGTGACATACCCTGTCATACCATGCAGCCCTGTCCAGCAAGGCTGCAGGCGCTATCACCGTCATACATGGTGCGATGGCCAAATGGCACTTGCACTATCAACCGCCCAGAGCAGTAATGTGGCACTGATGCACCTTGTGGTGTCACAGGTGCTGTGTGTTGGCGTGTACAACGTGCGCACATGCTATGTATGACCATCCCTGCTAATGTCATATGATTACACAATGTCCCATGTGTATCACATGTGCAATACAGGTGAGCCGTGGCAGGTTGTCCAACACCTGTACAGTGCTGTGTAGATGTACATGGCACAACACATGCATGTACAGGTGTCCACGTGTATGTGTGCAGTGCCACCGCTGACGTCCATAACGGCTGCGTCCGTGATGCCTAGTGACATATACACAGCATCCAGGTGAACAGTAGAACTGTGTGCACATTGGGACACGTGCCAACTGGTATGAACACAGGTGCAGGCAGGTACACATGTCCACAGCAGGTTACCATCAACATGGTGTGTGTACAGTGTGATGAGTTGACACACAGATATGATATGATACCCGCTGCTCAACGGTGTGACAGCAACACGTCAGCTGTGTTAGTGCCATGATGCATCGCAGAGATTACTGTGCAGATGTCGTACATGTCATAGCAATGTATGTCCAGCGGTATGCCAGTACATCAGTGTAAATGTGACCTGTCACCATCATTATGTCTTACAGATAATGCCACGTTCACGGCTGCCAGCCTTCAGCCGCCAGGAGGATGACGTAATCATACCATTGCTCCATGACAACCATGACCTGCTATTCAGCCATGTTCCACAGCAAGCACAGCAGCGGGATGACCTGTGGCAGGATATGCGCAGGAGGGTGAACGACGGGTGGCAACAACCGCACCTACCAGCAGATACGCCGACACTGCACGGACCTAATACGGCACGCGAAACAGCGTGCCGCAATCGCCAGAGAACAAGGTGGAACAGGTGGTGGGCCACCAACCCAGCACCCACTCACACACACGGAGGAGCTCCTGGCCAGTCTGGGGACACCCAGGAACATCATGCAGAAACACTCGCTGCCATCGTGGAGGTGGGTGTCTCCCAACCAACGAGCCTGGAGCTGCCTGGTAAGTCAGTCTTGCATATGTGTATGATAACTGACGAGGTGTGGGTGTCACAGTACACCACATAATGTACCAACACATGCCAGGTATATGGCCACACAAGCCGCATACTACAGTATGCTACGTTGTGTTTGCAGACATGTGCATAACACATGCTACCACACAGGTACATGATGTGACATGCACAGTGCTTACTGTGGCTACAGTCATGGATAATGTTTATACTGTTGTGTCGCCCTATACAGGTACCTCTGGCGTGTCGCACAGCCATGGGTCCGACGCAGGTGAGACTGTTGTTAGTAACAGGCATGTTACAGTGTATAGATATTCGCCATGTGGCCAGGTATGACATGCACACCTGGGTTCTGCTCCAGTCACGGTATACAGGTTGCACCACCTGACACACACGCCACCCATGTACAGTAGATACAACCATTAGTATACACCGCATGAAACCACAGAACCCGCCGGTGTGATATGTGCAGTCAGCTATGCATACAATGGTGGAGGTGTTCTACAATGGCTGCATATGTAGTATGCATTGAATGCCATTTGTGGTACGCACACAGTACCACATAGTGAGCTGTGATCTGGCCAGCACACAGGTGTTACCAATGTGACATATGCCCCTGCATTGTGTGCACATCGCTGTGACATGGCACATGACATGTCCCACGACGTGGTGTTCTGTCTGCAATATTGTCACACCATGACATGACCTACGCCCGACATAGCAGACATCCACACTGTCTGCATAGCCCTCTGGATTGTGACACCTCAGACTTGTATGGGTGTATGTCACATGGGCCACCACAGGGATGGGTACACGATGCCCATCACACACAATTGTCCATGACCCAGTCAAACATGGCCATGGGTGATACCTACAGGCATGTTGCCACACAGTACATCTGGAGTGGATAGACACCATTGCACATTGTCCACACATAGTGCGATCATAGCTGTAGTGGACCACCTGTACATTTGATGTGGTACACCAGACAACCGAAATGCCTGTCTGCAGCCACTGGAGGTGCCACCAATGTCTACCATATACGTGCTGTGGAACAGCATGACTGTGTTGCAGACATGGCAATGCAATGCGCCCATGTTATGCATCGCACAGAAACATACCTGTGTCCTGCTGCCATGCAGTGGCACAGTGCCTGTACTCCCCACTGTATAGCTATGTACACGGCTCACACCAACCACACCTGCACAGACATCTTTGTTACACATGCATTCTATCTGTAGCCTGTACACATAACACTGCACTGTGACGCCCAGTATGATGCGGTGCATGTGGTGGGACACCATTGTCACATGTCCACATGTTATCGCACATGTTGGCGGAGTACATGTCAAAGTGACGCCAGCCATGTGTACTGTTAACCTGCCTGTGGCCACACGGTGTATCACGGTGATGCATGCAAACTACCATGAATGTGTGTACTGCATGCCTACTGAAATGACACCTGCTTGATGTAGTGTGCACCCCAGGGCAGTATGCATACTACCACTATTAATGTCTGGCCTGCATTCACTGAGCTGTGGTGTGGGAATGCTGCATGCCATCTGCAATATCACATGCATGATGTGTCTGCGTGTGTGTGTGTCTGCGTGTGTGTGTCAGCGTGTGTGTGTCTGCGTGTGTGTGTCTGTGTGTGTGTGTGTGTGTGTGTGTGTGTGTGTGTGTGTGTCTGTGTGTGTGTGTCTGCGTGTGTGTCTGCGTGTGTGTAATGTATCTTACAGTATGTCTTTGTATTCACAGGTGGTGTAGGTGCGCTTCCTCCTGCGGTCCATCTGATGCTAGTGTCCCCACAGATACTAGCGGTGATGACCATATGCATGAGGCACAGGCAGGGTTGTCAGGGGCAGAAGCTGTGCCATTGGTTACCATCCCACCTATGTCCCCTTCATCTCCGCACACGGTTCTGATGCCGACACATACCACATCACCATTGCCCATAGAGGAAGGACAATCAGTGCCTGTTGGCATTGAGTAGGAATGTGTGGTGGCTACAGAAGGTGCAGGTACACACCATGTTGCCAGTGTAATGACTGGTGATGTGCCACACAGGCATGTGGCTGGTGCTGCTCGTAGGAGGACCTCTGGCAGACATGCACCTGCTGTACAGGGTGCAGCAGCTGGTATCACCAGACGCATGTTCCAGACTGTAATGGCGGCACAGGCACGTGCTGAACGGCAGAACCAAGAAGGGCAGAGGCTGCAGAGGGCCGCAATCCATTCCCTAAATGAGAACATCCAGTCATTGGCGAATGCTCAACAGCAGATTGCTAATGTTCTGGATAGGCGATTAGGTGAGATGGTTGGAATCCTCGACCGAGGCATGTCAATCCGCGAGCGTGAGCTGTCTGTGCTGGAACACCTGGTAGGGGTGAGGCGCAGGACACGTGGCCATAGGCCAGCAACACCACCTAGTGTAGATCGACGTGTGCGTGCCACCTCTCATGCCCACTCACACAGTGCCGGTAGCAGCAGCAGTGCAGCTGGTGCTACACCAACCACACCAGGACACAGCAGGCCACGTGGACGTGGCCCTGGCTGGTCCCAGCGTGGACACGGTTCCAGCGGACATGTGTCATCGGAGAGTGGCCACTCCACACCTCTACCCGGTAGTGCCCGTGCGACCCCAGGCAGGCACGGGTCACGTGGCCGCAGACGGACACAGTGAGCCATACAACCTGCACTGTACAGTCTGGGGCTGCCAAGTATACCCCGTGTAGGCATCACAGATGGCTGAACTGTGTACACACATACCCACACACAGCAGACACAACTGTAGGGCTCCACCACATCCACATGCATTCTGCACAGTCATGCCCAGTAAATGCACCGGCCCTTACACACACACATGATGTCATCCATTGGTACAGCCTATGCCCCTGGCACACATATCACCCTGTGCATATGATGAAGCCTCTGCCGCATCACTGTCATCCACACCATCGGTGCACAGTTATGCAAATATATTCTGATGCACAGGGTGGACAAGATAGTGAGAGGTGTATGTGATACCTGTGTACGCATAGTGTGTGATGTGTATGTTGCAGTGGTTGTGTATGACAAGTGACAGGTGTGTATGTGACGTGGGTTGTGTACTGTCATCATGCAGCAGACATACCATGTAGTGCAGGTGCAGCATACATTGAGCTGTGTACACGGTATGTGTGACGGTTACATGTGTAGCACCATGTTGGTTCTGTTAACCTGTATGCCTCATATGGTGTACTTGCATGTGCCTACTGGGAGCACTGTTATCAGTCCCCCACATGTAGCTGTGGGTTACCCACAGGCACATCTGGCAATATCAGCATACCACAGGTACCCGCAACCTGCCTGGACACCTACATAGGTACATAGGTGCATAGGTACATACCAGGCTATGTGCCCTACGGCATGTGTAAGCCTAGCCAGAGTGTGTGTGGCTTTCACCACCCCTTAGGATGAGGATACTATATCCATTGGTCTGCTGTCCCTCTGTCCAGCAGTGACACAGAGATGATGCCTGGGGCATACCTACGATCTCCCATCCACACGCCAGGATTACTCTTGGACAGAGTCAGTGAGGGGCTCTGCTTCACAAGGGCTGGGAATCTGTTCCATGGTGTAGGGAGTCTCTGGGCGATGAACCTGTCCCTCCAGCACGTCCTATTTATGTCCGTGTTGAGGTTTCTGTCAGTTGCTCCCGTGCCCGTGGTTGTTTGGATCCTAGGAGGTGGAACATGTCCATGACACCCAGGTCGGACATGGCCGTGTATGTCAGGCACAGATCACCTCGGAGCAGACGGTATGAGAAGGTATACAGCCGGAGTCCCCTCAGTCGGGCAGCGTGTGACATATGTTTCAGCACCTTTATCCCTGTGTTGTGGAACGTTTGAGGTCCTTCCAAGTGCTGCAGGTGTCAGGTTAGGTACATTCCAAATGTGGCGTTGTACCCAATCATTGGTCTGATGCGTGAAGAGTACAGGGGTACAATGACCTCCCCTGATGTGGATGTGAATCCCTTCATGACCAGGTGGGCACAGTGGAATGTCTTCCCAACCACATTGGCAATGTGAGTGTCAAGAGAGGTTACCGACAGGTTTGGTACCCTTGTCCCTGATCACGTCCACCATGTTTAATGGATTACCACCTATGTGGTAATTCGGGTGAACATGTCTTTCCCAAAGGGTAGGTCTATACCTTCCCTGGCATGTAGCTTCAGGCCATGGCTCTGGCACCAGGTATCCATTTCTATGAGACCTCAGGTGGATGTCCGTGTCTGATGGGGTGTTGAGTATGGTGGCCGGTTTGCAGTCATCTGCATACCTTGTCTGCCACAATCCCCCTATGTTTGCATGCACGTCGGAAAGTTGAATGCCGAACAGGAGGGGGCCCAGGACTGAGCCCTGTGGGCCACCACTCGGGACCAGCTTGGAGTCTGACATGGCACCAGGAACACTAACCCTGTGGGTTTTGACCTCCATCCGGTTGGCAAACCATCGTGTGACATATGTCTCTACATCTACGCTGGTGAGCCTTTCTATGATGCCCGCGTGGAGTGTGGTTCAAACGCTGTCGCCAGGTCACGGTAGTCTGTGCAAACCGACGTACCCCCATCAATGGCCTTAGTGACTCCTCCAAACAGGTCGACCAGGTTCGGGAGGCAGGATCTGCCCTTGACTAAGCCGATGTGGGTATGTTCCAGTATTTGTCGTTCCCCAATGTCTTTATTTATGGGCTCCATTATGGACCCTCCATAGCTTTGCAGACAAGGCTTGTCAAGCTTATAGGGCAGGGATGTACAGAGTCCATAGGAGCACTACCTTGGTGGAGTGGGACCACAGTTGCCGTATGCCATCCATCGGCACGTAGCCTGTAGTAAGGCTAAGATTAAACAGCAGCCTTATGTGCGGGTGAGGCCCTCATTGAGGTTGTGTAGCACACAGCCGGGACACCATCTGGTCCCATTGATGCTGTGTTCACTGCTTTACAGATATCAGCTCTCACCTGGGCATTCGAGATGTTTGGGAGGCTAGACTCTGGTGGGATAGATACGTCCCCTCTTGGGGGGGGGTAGATGTATGCACGGAACCTGTCTGCCAGTTTGTTGGCAATGTCTGTGGGTTCAGTGATCATTGTACCATTCTGACTAATTCCGAGCATAACTGTGTGCTTCCACCCATGTTCCTACCATAGCTAAGGAAGGCCTTATGGTTGTCTTATGTGTCCTTTGCAAGTCCAGTCCCACAGGCGGCCTTGGATGATTGTATGAGTGATCATATGTTAACGCCAGTATTAATCAGTGATGCCTTCCCTGGTAGTGATATTGCTCTGTCATGTAGTAGCTTTCACCTCTTGTTGTACGGTTTGTTAATGGCTGGGGTCCACCAGACCATGTGCCTGCCTTTGGTGGACAAGGTCCTGATGTTATCAGGGATCGCTTGATCCAGACATTCCTGGGGTGCTCATAGAAGGCATTTGTAAGGGTTTCAGCAGCGTGGCCTGTGTTTACCACTGGCATGGAGGCCTTGTAGGGTACCACACCAGTCGTATGACATGTGGGGTTCGCTGTGGAGAGGTCTTCACTGTGGTCTCCCTTGCCGGTGGTGGGTGCAGGATGCGGATCTCCAGTGAGTTCACTATATGGTCTGACCTCACCGCTGTGGGATGTACATCCTGTGTGGAGCATGTCGTCCCCATGTGTGATGATCAGGACTAGTATAGTTCCTCCTCTTGTGGGTATGGTGCATGGTTGTTCCACAGCATTCGGGTGTATGAACACCTGGAACCTTTGGTGTAGGGTGTTGTGTCCTGGGTAATGTTCCCGGTCTATGTATGGGTGGTTGATGTCACCCAATATGATGGTGTTGTGAGAGCATTCATACTCCCCAGTGTCTTCAGGAAGGCTGTGCGGGTATCCTGGGTTTGGGAGGGTGGTCTGTAGCATGCAACAAACTGTAGGGCAGTCCTACCCATGGTTAATTGCACCTGGATGGTCCCCGCTGCTACGTGCATTTCTGCCAACCTGGAGGTGTGGGTATCCTTCATGGAAATGGAGACCCCCCCCTCCTTCTGTGTTCGGTCCGGGTTATGGTCCTGAACGCGTGATATGAGGTATGACCTGATAGTGCTGGGGTGCTCTCAGGAGCCCTGAACAATGTTTCAGTCACAGCACTGACATCGATGTCCTCCATACTGAGGAGGGCATTTGAGGGCATGCAGCTTGGGCGTAGACTACTGGCACTGAGCAGTATTACCCTTTCTTTTCTCCAGGTTTGTAGTCTAGGGTGGTAGGTTTATCATTCCAGCCTTGCCTGCAGTGGGCACTGTGGGGGTGGCAGGAGCCTTAGCCAAACTCTTGAAGACCAGGGGCTTACAGGTGCGAGCCATCCCTTGCGAGGGGGCGTGCCAAGCATGTCATCCCAGGCAAGAGGAATCTGGATCCCTTCAGACTGACACCAGTAACCAGGCACATTATCAAGTGTGATCATTTGGAGCCAGTATAGTGGCATCATACATGATGAGGGTGGGATACTGCCCAGTGTCAGGGACATGCTGGCCTGGGCTACACAATCTGAGAGCCCCTCTATGTCTCCTTTCATGTATCCCCGGGTTGTATGTCTCCGGTCGTTGACACCAGCATGGACAATGACCGCCATACTTGTACATGCTGCGGAGTGACCTGTGTGCGTGTGTTATGTGGCAGATTCCAGCACCCGACAGGCAGCCTACTGTGATCATTCCCTTGTTCAGTCTGGTGGGTGGGACGTCGGTGTGTCTGACTGTGGCGCCACCCATTACAAGTGTGTCTGGCATTGTGTGTGGCCTTTGGGGCTGTGACTGTTTAGCACAGTGGCGTTGAGAACTATGTGTTGCATGTCCTATGTCTTGTGGAGGCAGTTGCTTGGGTGTCTGCTTCAGAGGCCTCGTTAGGTTCGTTACATGTTTTAACAGTGCCTCCAAGTATGTCTTAGTGTGTTCATGTGTTTGTTTAGCATTTGTGATAGTTACATGTGACACTGGGTTTGTGGTGTGCATGGTGTCCTTCCCTCCCGTTTGGTCTTGCCGGTCATGGTTTGAGAGAGCTCAGCCCCCTGTCTGGCTATATAGTTGCATCTCTCACATATATTATGTTTAGTGGGGGAGGTGCGGCTTGTCCGTGTCCATGAGGCACCTGTAACATTGCCCAGGATGCCCAGATTCACCATCTGAACAGGAGAGGTCGCTAGCAATTGACCCTTCGACATGCCAGAGAACGTGAATGCATTTGCTGTGTAACTGGGTCAGAAGGCACCTATAGGGAAGTGGGTACTCAAGGGATTCTAGGCTAGTGTAGTACTCCATCTAGTATACATGTACTTTACCTATGTAGGAATACTATGGGAGCAGGTGCAGAGCTTTTGTGATAGAGAACAGACAGTTGAGATTGCAAGAAGAGAGGTTCTACATGTAAACCTGTGGAGCACGGAGCCAGATATAGTGTAACGTTGCTTACACGGTACATGACGCACATGTCCACACATATACTGCACCTGACGCCTGTGGTCGGTGCCACAGGCTACGGTGGACAGAGACATCACATACATGGCATGACACAGTACAGGTATGGTGACATTCTGCAGGTGTCGTACACAGTGTGCTGGCAACTGACCGCAGGTGTCACCTGTCAGCTGTGGTGCACGGTGTGCAGCAGTTGGATGCTGTACCGTACAGGAATATGTCCGCAATCGCGGGGCGTACACCACTATGGCACACACCCCATTGTGTGCAGATGGGGACACCTGCCTGTGTGGTCAGCACCCTCACAATACAATGCACCCACGCGCCATGTCACAGGGGCGGTCTTGCACAGGTGGCCAGTAAGGCTCACAAGTATGGCATTGACAGGGCTGTACAATGCAGCACCAGTACGGGATGGTCACCCTGTGTGGTTAGTGTCCAGTCACAACACTATATCTGCATACACCCTCACAACAGGCAGCAGACATACACACATGTTGACACACTGACATGGTGGTGACCACACATGTCTACACGGAGGGACGACGTGTTGCATGTACTGCACCATCCACATCCATGCACCCCACACTGAGGTATGTACAGATCTCTACCATGGTGTACAGTGATGTGTGGCACGTGGCACATAGTCACCCCGATCTGTGGCATACATGGGCACACATTCCTGCACACATGTTGGTGCTAGGAATGCCACACCCGCTATATGGGATATGTGCAGGCATGCAGCGGTATGTAGTGCATCCTGCGTACCACCACTGTATCTGGCAGCTGTGCCAATATATGCACTTGGGAGGTGGTAGGGGTTACAGTGGCCATGTGACATATGGTCGATGACACATGGCCGATGGGTATGCATTATGGCAGCGCTGTCATGTAAAGGCGACATAGCAGACTGTATGCACATGGCAGGGTAGGATGGTGTGTGACACACCTGTGACCAGTACCTGCACACATGCATGTGGACAGGTGTTTAAACACATGGTGTACACACATACCGCCATGCGTGCTGTTACTATGCCACCATATGACGGCCCCCATGATGGGTATGCATGTGGTAGAGGGTTGCAACTGTGTTATGGACATCGGACACAGCTCATGCATGGCTGCACCGTGCACAGTACACGTGTCACATGTATCCCCTGTTGCCATGTGTGTATGCATTGCTACGCTGTGACATGTGTGTCGACATACATGGAACATGGACTGTGGTATGGTATCACAGCTGTCACAGGCAAACTGTACAAGGGTATGTGTCCCAGTCAACACCGCTACACCCTGTAGGGGTGCATACCACAGACATGTGTCCACCTTCCATTCGTGTGTGTATTACCGCACGCCAGTGTTATGCATGTGGTACATCACAGGCTTCAGATGTGTCCTGTGTGCAGTCCATGCACACAGCCAGGCAATCACATATATGACATATCCGGACTTTGTTTCACTGTGGTACAGCTGCAGTCATGTATCATATCTGTGTTAGGCCCGTGGTATGTGTGGAGCACGCCTGTCCATGTATACCGATATGGGTGGACTACATCACACCTGTGGGATCATTGATAGTACATGTGTACTCTGCATGATGGACGACACCGCCACATAGACTTGTGGACATATGTCACATGCTGTTGCTGGACCGTGAGGCATACTGCTGCACCGATGACATGGTGCTGGCATGGCAGCTACAGTGTTCACTGCAGTGTGTACATGTTCAGCCTGCACCCGTGACGCCTGTGCTGTCATCTGTGTGTGTACGTATAACTGAATGTGTGTCCACCCTGTGTGTACGGGTTTACCCGGGCGTGACTTGCGGTGTGTGGACTCCGCCTGCATGCCGGACGGCGCGTAGCACATACTAAGTGTGTGAGCATGCCCGGTTGTTGTTGTGTGGGTGGACACACGACGGTCCACATTCTGCCTTCCATGATTTCACCCCATGTGTATGCATGTCTGCACTGTGCAGATTCTAAGTGTCTGAGCATGCCCAGTAAGCAGCTGTGTAGATGGACACACAGTACAGTGCACACCGCGCCCGCCTGCGCTGATACCCCGTGTGCATGTCTGTTTCTTCGCAACCGCCACGTCTGTGGCATGGCCGGGTTGCTGTTGTGTGGGTGGACACACACGACGGTCCACAATCTGCCTTCCATGATTTCACCCCATGTGTATGCATGTCTGCACTGTGCAGATTCTAAGTGTCTGAGCATGCCCAGTAAGCAGCTGTGTAGATGGACACACAGTACAGTGCACACCGCGCCCGCCTGCGCTGATACCCCGTGTGCATGTCTGTTTCTTCGCAACCGCCACGCCTGTGGCATGGCCGGGTTGTTGTTGTGTGGGTGGACACACACGACGGTCCACAATCTGCCTTCCATGATTTCACCCCATGTGTATGCATGTCTGCACTGTGCAGATTCTAAGTGTCTGAGCATGCCCAGTAAGCAGCTGTGTAGATGGACACACAGTACAGTGCACACCGCGCCTGCGCTGATACCCGTGTGCATGTCTGTTTCCTCTTCGCAACCGCCACGTCTGTGGCATGGCCGGGTTGCTGTTGTGTGGGTGGACACACACGACGGTCCACAATCTGCCTTCCATGATTTCACCCCATGTGTATGCATGTCTGCACTGTGCAGATTCTAAGTGTCTGAGCATGCCCAGTAAGCAGCTGTGTAGATGGACACACAGTACAGTGCACACCGCGCCCGTCTGTGATGATACCCCGTGTGCATGTATGTTACCCCTTCGCGACCGCTAGGTGTGAGGGCATGGCCAGTACGCCATTCGGGGGTACACACTACAGTCGGCACCGATGTCTGCTACTAGGCATGTAGCCATGGCCAATGACATCCTGCATAGCCATGGTGACCGTCCAGGTGAGTCATATGTGGTTTTTATGCCACAATGGCTGCTTACATCGTGCACGCCGGATGCCCTCTCATAGGGTAGTAGTCTGTGGTGCATCCCGTATCCATGTCACGATGTTGTGCTCTGTAGTTAGTTGGTATTCCCGAGTGCAGCACTACCGTGTTACTGTACGCCCACCTTGGGATGGTAACATGCTGTGTGACTGCGCACTCTGTCTTCATTCCCTATCGGCTGCCTTGCCTCTGCAGATGATATCACCCACCTAGGGGTATGCCTCCTGACAGTGCTGTGCTCAGTAATCTCGGTAGCGCGTTCTGTAAATGCATCATGCTGTAGTGTGTTCATGTAGGTAGGCGTAGGTTCAACTCCAGGCCCTTCCCCGTGTGTGTGTGTGTGTGTGTGTGTGTGTGTGTGTGTGTGTGTGTTTCCAGCTGCCTCTGCAGATGGTCATGCTTTTAGACGCTTCGCAACACATACCTTGGCTATTGTCAGCTATTCCTTTACGGATGATGTCACCCGCCTAGAAGTATGCCTCTGACAGCGCTGTGCTCAGTAATCTCGGTAGCGCATTCTGTAAATGCACCATGCTGTAGTGTGTTCATGTAGGTAGGCGTAGGTTCAACTCCAGGCCCTTCCCCGTGTGTGTGTGAGGTGTGTGTGTGTGTGTGTTTCCAGATGCCCTTGGTGAGAGTAGTTCCTTTAGTCGCTTCTCAACACATACCTTGGCTATTGGCATCTATTCCTTTACGGATGATGTCACCCGCCTAGAAGTATGCCTCTGACAGCTTGTGCTCAGTAATCTCGGTAGCTGCTCTGTAAATGCATCATGCTGTAGTGTGTTCATGTAGGTAGGTGTAAGTTCAACTCCCGGCCCTTCTCCATGTGTGTGTGTGTGTGTGTGTGTGTGTGTGTGTTTCCAGCTGCCTCTGCAGATGGTCATGCTTTTAGACGCTTCGCAACACATACCTTGGCTATTGTCAGCTATTCCTTTACGGATGATGTCACCCGCCTAGAAGTATGCCTCTGACAGCACTGTGCTCAGTAATCTCGGTAGCTGCTCTGTAAATGCATCATGCTGTAGTGTGTTCATGTAGGTAGGCGTAGGTTCAACTCCCGGCCCTTCCCCGTGTGTGTGTGTGTGTGTGTGTGTGTGTTTCCAGATGCCCTTGGTGAGAGTAGTTCCTTTAGTCGCTTCTCAACACATACCTTGGCTATTGGCATCTATTCCTTTACGGATGATGTCACCCGCCTAGAAGTATGCCTCTGACAGCACTGTGCTCAGTAATCTCGGTAGCTGCTCTGTAAATGCATCATGCTGTAGTGTGTTCATGTAGGTAGGTGTAAGTTCAACTCCCGGCCCTTCCCGGTGTGTGTGTGTGTGTGTGTGTGTGTGTTTCCAGCTGCCTCTGCAGATGGTCATGCTTTTAGATGCTTCGCAACACATACCTTGGCTATTGTCAGCTATTCCTTTACGGATGATGTCACCCGCCTAGAAGTATGCCTCTGACAGCACTGTGCTCAGTAATCTCGGTAGCTGCTCTGTAAATGCATCATGCTGTAGTGTGTTCATGTAGGTAGGCGTAGGTTCAACTCCCGGCCCTTCCCCGTGTGTGTGTGAGGTGTGTGTGTGTGTGTTTCCAGATGCCCTTGGTGAGAGTAGTTCCTTTAGTCGCTTCTCAACACATACCTTGGCTATTGGCATCTATTCCTTTACGGATGATGTCACCCGCCTAGAAGTATGCCTCTGACAGCACTGTGCTCAGTAATCTCGGTAGCGCGTTCTGTAAATGCATCATGCTGTAGTGTGTTCATGTAGGTAGGTGTAAGTTCAACTCCCGGCCCTTCCCCGTGTGTGTGTGTGTGTGTGTGTGTGTGTGTGTGTGTGTTTCCAGCTGCCTCTGCAGATGGTCATGCTTTTAGACGCTTCGCAACACATACCTTGGCTATTGTCAGCTATTCCTTTACGGATGATGTCACCCGCCTAGAAGTATGCCTCTGACAGCGCTGTGCTCAGTAATCTTGGTAACGTGCTCTGTAAATGCATCATGCTGTAGTATGTTCATGTAGGTAGGCGTAGGTTCAACTCCCGGCCCTTCCCGTGTGTGTGTGTGTGTGTGTGTGTGTGTGTTTCCAGATGCCCTTGGTGAGAGTAGTTCCTTTAGTCGCTTCGCAACACATACCTTGGCTATTGGCATCTATTCCTTTACGGATGATGTCACCCGCCTAGAAGTATGCCTCTGACAGCACTGTGCTCAGTAATCTCGGTAGCTGCTCTGTAAATGCATCATGCTGTAGTGTGTTCATGTAGGTAGGCGTAGGTTCAACTCCCAGCCCTTCCCCGTGTGTGTGTGTGTGTGTGTTTACAGCTGCCCCTGTAGAGAGTAGTTATTTTAGACGCTTCGCAACACATACCTTGGCTATCGGCGTCTATTCCTTTACGGATGTTGTCACCCACCTAGACGTGTGCCTCTGACGGTGCTGTGTTCAGTGGTCCACGTAGTGCATTCCATACCTGTGTCATACTGTTGTGCGGTTGGGTAGGTGGGGGTAAGGTCAATCCCCATGCCTGCCAGCTGTGTGTGTGTGTCTATGCTCCCAGCCGCATGGGTTCATAGGTTATGGCTTTAGAGTTTCCGCAGAACACTTATATCCTGCCGCCATCTCTGTGTTTGTGGATGGTGAGACGCAGCTCGTGGACTGCCTGTGTGCCTGCTGTGGTTGGCGACCTCCGTAGCGTGTTCTCCACGCGCCCTGCTGTGGTGTGGTGGGTGGTGCTGTGTACGCTACACTCCCGGCCTTGCCACATGTGTCCGTCTGTATCTCTCTCGATGTATATATACATACTTATGTTGTGCCCATAGCGCTGCTCTTGCATGGACAGCTGTCTGTCCCATGTATCGCATATTTGCACGGCTGACACATAGAACTGTGGTACGATGCATATCCACTCATTGTCCATGCAACGTCCGTATTCCAGCACGCCCTAGAGACATCTGCTGGATATCGTGGCAGACAGCTATCCTTGCTGTACTGACACTGTACCGCATACGCCATAAACCTTGTGTATAATTGCCTGTTTATGGTGTGTGTATGTCTATCTGAGCTGTATGCATGGTCGTGTGTATGTCCCGCTATAGCTGCCTGTGCAGGTGACGCCACTATGGGTAATCCTTGTAGCCCGCTGTTTCATGTGCACTTCAGCACATACCTGCAGACCGTACTACCCTCCCACGGCAGCGCCTTAGATCAACCGCTGCCCTAGGCGATAGGGCTCCATGGCGCCCACCACCACAACACATGGTGCCCCCATCCTGGTGTACCTACATGACATACCTACTAGAAAGGTGGCCCTGCTAGTGCGGCCCTAGGCAGCCGCCGGATTGGCCTATGCCTACGGCCGGCTATGAGCACATCACAAGGCATACTTTTACATTCAGTGTTTTACAAAGGCTAGATTTTAATACCAGAGGGGGGGACCTTATCAACTATACTTTAGAATGCGGATTGAGATGGATTATTAGGTGGAGAGTTGACCACACACCAGGGCTGAATGATGAAGCACAGATTGAGCCTCTTTTGAGAAGCAGGTGGCTTAAACCCAAATAACAGGAATGTAGTTTAGGTACAGCTATACATTTAACACCCATTAGTCCACTCTTTCAGTTGTTTACCACTGTATTACATTGATATAATATACATATTTTCTATATATATTGTTAGATTTTTGATTGATGAGTATTAGGCATAGTACAATATCATATAATACATGTTTTAATAGGATGTTTTTGAAGATGTTAATATATGTGTGTGTAGTTAACATTGCGCCTGGCGCTTTATATGCTGGGGTTAATTGTTCATTGTTTGATGAGAAATTGACCAATGAAAGTGTAAGGAGGGATATTTAAAGCCTGGATGCTTTTATGTTATGTGTAAGTCTGACGGAGCCTACGGGTGAAAGCGCTTACTTGTCTATAAAGGAACCTTTTTTACCATTTGGGCACTGTCCTGGACAATTTCTACGTTGACTGTTTCATCTACCTATGTGTTTTTGGATTGTGTGCCATAAGGTGCCAGCGGTTATTTTATGTTGATTAGGTGTATTCCATGGTCAATTGACATTAATCATATTAATTCATTAAAGGATCTTCTTTATAAGTGGGAACGCCATAGTTTAACCATCCTATGACCTTCCTAGTTGAAGTTGTTAGTGTGCCATTAGTATGTGTTCCACAGGTCGCCCATTTGTTCCGCATTATGGAAGCGAGTGATCCCCATTTTGGTGATGGCAGATTGAGAGCTGTGTACGCCGGTATTCGCATGGCGGTCTGACTTTGTATGGGGAATGTCTAATGTAGTCCCTATCTGTATTTCCTGTGCTATGCCTTACTGCAGCTGTGTAATTCCACCAGGTTTCCAGTTATGGGTGCCATCTTGGTCGTGCGCTTGTCCATCCATGGAATTGCCTACTGACACTGATATAGGGCTGTACACATTTCACACCTGCTTTTAGCATTATCCGTGGATGCTTTGCATCATTAGTGGGGAGTAAGGCATGTGCTATACCCACATCCCTCCCACGGGCGGACAACGGATTATCTGCCAAACAACACCGAGCCCCATTTCTGCATACCCAGGATCCCATGGCTGCAACCCTCGACGGTACACATTACACATCCTTCATGTGTGCGGACTGGGATGTGGACGACTTCTATGGACTCGACAATCTGGGGATTTCTGTTCATATGTCCTGCATTTCATGGACACTTGTCATCAACCTTAAACACGCTGGTGGTGCATATGTCTAGCTGTGCCGTAGTCACGGCTGTCATTTCTTCTGGGTCGATCGCAGCTGGTTGATATTGTGAACGGATCAATTTTTGGAGTCCTACAATGGACACCAATGTGCATATGTAAAGTGTAGAACTTGTTGGACTGTCACCATCTGGCCAGTGGTTTGACTGCTGCTGTATGTTCCTCAATCGCGGATGTCTGTTTGACTACCCATATTATGTATTACTTGGCCTATCTATATCCATGTGCCAGTAAGCGGAAATACAGCAAACCTTGAGTCCTGGTCATCTTCATAAAAGACATTATTGAACATAAACCATGCCAAGACAGACGATGACAAAAATGATACACTCCACAGTCAAAAGATACTGAGCTCTTTCACCCACTAACATGGGGCATCGTCGGAGTACGAAATACATTAGATAGTCGCCCCTTATATACTTCCTTCAGAGTCAGTTTAAAGTCAACTAATTAATAAACTTGCTCATAGTTAAGTGGACAGTGCTCCAAGTCTTGATGATAAAGTGACATATACAAATCAGTGTTGCATACATTACTTAATGGAAACAATAATACAACAACAATGTGTTAATATAAATACAATATTGGTCAATACAATCAGTATATTGAAACATAGTTGACAATTGTTGTGAGTAAACCTTAGAATGTAGTGTGTTGATAATGATATTGTATATCAATGTGTATAATTGTTGCATTAAGATTCCAAATCATGGAATAAATAAGTACAATTAAATGCATATTTTGTATAAATATGAATGTAAATAAGGGTCACAATGTTAAATATGAATGTGACTGTATTATAACTATATCAATATGATATGGAATAAACTGTAGTTGTTTACATCTTGTTTTCAGGTGACAAATCTATGTCCATGCGTCATATATACGGGCCGTCGGACTGCTGTGTGTAGATATATACATGTGAACCCCTCGTTTCATACCTTGCTTTGTTACTGTCTGTGGATTACCTGTGTACACACATCAATTACCATGCCATACCTTTCCACTGTACAGGTTCTGGCATGGTGTACGGCTGGTTGGCCCTTAATCTTGCTGTGTGTTACATTGACCTGTGTCTATCTGGCATTTCACTGGCGTGTCATGTGAGACCTTCTTGCTTCTATAGGGACCTGATCCCGTAATTGTGACGTGCTTCCACTGGCCATATATTTCTCTGTCGCCTGGGATCTGTGTGTAACCAGTCCTTTCAGGACACTTTCTATTGTTGTTCTTTTTTTGGTTACATATATGAGTACTTTGGTATGTTGTGCTATTATTGTGTGTGGAGCATTTCTCCACGGGCCTCTGCTGACACTGGACATATATCCAGCTAGCCTAGCCCGGTCAACAAGTGTGAGCCAACTGAACACATTTCGTACGGGGCACCTTCTGACAAGTGGGTCGGGTTACAGATACATAACCGTCGTCAATCCATACTACTAACACACACGTTATTCTATCCACATTCTATGTTTGTCTTATCACATAGCGTGTGTTTCTCACTATTTCTAACGGTACTTTACATGCCATTGCCCGATTCCATACTTTCAGAGGCTGACAGTTTTGAGACATGTATGATTGACGTGGAGGACACAGCCTTAACATTCCCTGCTGTGAGCGGATCACACACACGCCGCACTTGCATTTCCTAATTGTGGGTTACGCAGGCACATGCATATCCGTATTCTGGTTACATATGTTTACTGGGTCTGTGTGGTTACGTGGTCTGTGTTAGTTGTGACTGTTCCGTAACATATCTCTGATCCGTTGACGGACGTGCGGAACGCACTTTCACCTTTACACATGTAACAGTCTTTGCGGCATGGACGCATTACGCACGCTCACATTTATATGTTCTATAGTCGTAATTCAAACGGGACTGCATTCACGCTTGCCGGTTACTGTGACCACTACACGTTAGCTGTTGGGTATCATTTATACGCATACCGAAGGAACTTAGCAAAATTAACATAACCCCCGCACTCACGTGACGCCACAGGCATCCATTTTCCTGCTGGGAAAGGTGCGGTACTACATGTTAAACATTCCTTATTCCCTCCCGCTCATGGCCCAGGATGCATATGTCGTGACCGCGGGGATATTCAGATCACAGAGGCTTATATCCCCTACGCATACAGGCCTTCGATTGTCAGGGTGTTCCTGTGGTGCTTTGGGTTTGGTCTTGTCCGCCTAGTGTACGGAACTGCCCTGACCGTGTACGAATGTCAGACGAGTCACATGGGCACGGGTTTGTCCGTGTCTATGATACCATATCCCCCATTATTCCTAACCATGTGCGCTGATTGGCCGGCGTGCCCGTTGTAGATCTTGTTATAGTAATTGCACACGGTCTGGTCGAACGGACCTATTTCCATTACTAAACCTCGGTATTTATAACCTGTCTCGCTATATTACATGGGTTTAACATTGCGTGACGGCTTTCACTGAGCCACGGACATGTCCGTTGCTTAGTTTGGGGCAGTCCCGCTCTGCTACACACATTTAACATGGCGGAACAGGTTGTACAGCTCAGCAACGGGGACATCGGGCTCTCCGTCGCTGTTTAGTATTGAATCGCTATGTTGACTTTGTTTCACATAGCGAGACAGTGTCGACATTGGTAACGGACATCTCGCGCAGTACGTCCGCACCGCCGCAGGTGCCGTATGTCTGCTTTGGGTGGCGGACAGGCATTATGCTGTGCCATTATGTCTGGGAATATATGGTTTCTTTCCATAGATGATATGGCATACTAGCATTGACCCGCGTCTGGGTGTGGGTACTGCTGTAAGAGTGGCCTTAGGTCAAGTGGTGCCCTAGGCAAAAGGACTCCATGGTGCCCCCACCACATCACCCGCTACCCCCATCCTGGTCTACCTACACCAAATGAAGGCTGGAAAGGTGCCCCTAATAGAGCGGCACCCTAGGCGGCTGCCTAGTTGGCCTATGCCTAAGGCCGGCTATGTGTGGTCCCTCGGCGCCGGCCTCGAACGCACCACGCCTGCCGTGGGTATATCTAGCATTACCCACATCCAGGCGTGGTTTATTGCTATGATGTTCCATGTGTACGGACACGTGTGTTTGGACAACATACAATAGCTTCTGCTATTGGCATACAATGCTGTGGGTGGTGCCGGTTACCATACATATGCCTTTCTCAAAAGCCGACTTCACACTTCTAAACACTAGTGTGGTCTCCTTTAAGGCCCCTGAGCCAGTGGTAAACATTACTCAAACCGCTGAATCACTTACATATGCCTTCTACCAGCACCTACAGGACTGCATGGATCAGGCAATCCCATACAAAACTAAGACTCTTTGTACCAAAGACAAGCATCCAGTCTGGTGGACCCCAGCCATAAACAAGCTCTACAATGAAAGGAGGTAGCTACTACAAGATAGAGCGGAATCCTTGTAAGGTAAGACACCCTTGCTCATTATATGTGAAGAACTACAAGCTCTCATGAAATCATCCAGGGCAAATTCGACAGATAAATCACCAAGGACTCGACAGACAATCATAAGGCCTTCTTTAGCTATGTTGGACACCTGGGAGGACACTCCCAGATATGCTCAGACTGGGTTCAGACTGATGTGAGGATTACTGAACCTACACACATTGCCAACATACTGGCTGACAGGTTCGGTGCAAACTCCCCCCCCCCACATGGAGAGATATCTGTACCAGAGGATTGTGGCCCCCGGAACATCTGTAACGCACAGGTGGGAAATGCTCTCTCCAAGGCAGTAAACACAGCATCCATGGGACCAGATGGTGTCCCAGCTGTGTACTCCACGAACTCAATGAGGAATTAAACCCACAGTTAGGACAGCTGTTTAATCTTAGCCTCACCTCAGGTAACGTACCCAAGTAGTGGCGCAAGGCGACTGTAGTCCCACTTCACAAGGGCGGTGCCTCCACTGACCCTGGTAATTACCGTCCCATTAGCTTGACAAGCCTTATCTGCAAAGCCATGGAGAAGGATCATAATGGAACTCATAGATAAAGACATAGGGGACTTGCATACTTTGTATCCAACCCAGTTTGGCTTGGTCAAAGGCAGATCATGCCTTTTAAACTTGGTTGACTTTTTAGGAACAGTCACCAAGGCCATTGATGAGGGTCAAGCAGTCCATACAGCCTACCTCGACCTGGCAAAGGCCTTCGACACAATACCCCCCTCAGGTATCATTGATAAACTCATCGGCTTGAATGTAAACCCATACATCGCAAGATGGGTTGCAAACTGGCTAAGTGACAGAACCCACACGGTCATAGTTGCTGGCACCATGTCAGACTCACAGCCGGTCACAGGTGGTGTCCCACGGGGCTCAGTCCTGGGTCCACTCTTGTTCGGCATCTACATTTACATAGTACAAGCAAACACAGGGGGGTTATGGCTGACAATGTTTGCAGATGACTGCGAACTGGGTGCCATAGTCGGACACACATCTGACACAGATATCCTTCAGAAGGGCCTCACAGATATGGATATCTGGTGCCAGAGACATGGCCTACAGCTAAATGCCGGAAATGCATAGTCATACCCTTCGGGAAGAACAAGGTTACCCCTAGCTACCATATAGGTGGCAATCCACTGAGCACAGAGGGAGTTACCAGGAATCTGGGGACCCAGGTTGTCAGTAACCGCTCGCTCGACACACACGCTAAGCTAACGTAGTTAGGTAGACCTTCTACATTGCCCACCTGATCATGCAGGGATTCACATCTAGATCAGGGGAGGTCATCGTCCCCTTGTACTCATCACTCATTAGACCTATGATTGAGTACAATGCCCCATTCAGAATGTATCTGACCCGACACCTGCTGCAGCTGGAAAGGCCCCAACAGTTCATCGACAAACGGATGCAGGGTCTCAGGAATATGTGTTATGCTGCCCGACTGAAAGGACTCCTGCTCTATTCAGTCGCATACCACTTGCTCAGAGGTGACCTGTGCCTGACATACAAGGCCATGTCGAACCCAGATTTGATGACTATGCTTCACCTAATGAATCTAGATCCCTCAGAACCACAAGGGCAGGTGACGTAAACCTTGACACGGTCATTAATAGAATGTGCTGGAGGGACAGATTCATCACCCAGGCACTCACTATGCTGTGGAACAACATCCCAGTACATGTGAGGCAGAGCACCTCACTGGCCTTGTTCGAGGGGAATCTTGACCAATGGATGGGAGATTGCAGATATACCCCAGGGATTACTTCAGTGTCACTGCTTGACAGAGGTACAGCAATATAATAGGCATAGTTTTCTTCAAACTGAAGGGGTGGCAAAGGCAACATAACTATGGGCTAGGCTTATAGCTGCCCTTGGGCGGATAGCCTACTATGAACCTATGAACCTATGAACCTATGTTCATAGTTTGTCCCATTCACACTTGTCTATCCCCTGTCCTCATTCGTATGTGGATATTTCTGTGGCACATGATTGAACTATGTATTACCTGCAGGTATGCTGTGTACAGTGCACATATGTCACGGTTGATTACAGTGTATCTGTGTACCTACCTCTGTGATACTGAGGACTACCACACATCCTTCACAGCATTACATGCATATGTCCATACTATTATTCGCTGGCCTGTGGGGGATTGTCAGGGAAACAGTTACACATGTCCCTGTTTGTGCACGCATCATGGTGGTCTTTGACCGGCCTCCGTTGCTATCGTGGGATGGACGGTGGTGTTGGTGTGTGTTTGGGTTGTGTTTCCACCGCCGATACATCTGTGGGGTGGGGTTGGCACATGTTCCTCTTTGCAGGAGCCCCATCCTGGTCATTTGTGTCAGGCATCAACACTTGCCACATGCCGTATGTCCCGCGTGATGCCCACAGTCGTGTACGCCTTCCTGCATTACTACTGCATGTTACTGGCAGTTTGTATCTGGTACGCATGGCTATTATGTTAGATAGCTTAGCCTATTCCCATGATATGACATACCCATTCATCCAGGCATATACATGTTATTCCATCCTTTGCATTGGCCGTGGGTGTTTGGCCATCCGCACCACTATTCTCTATGTGTGATGTCCCACCTTCACCTTCTGTGCATGTGGCACCCTGTTGGGGTGTCCTGCTTGGTGGGCAGATGTTCCACCCTATGTGTTGTGTTTGACATGTCTGCATTGCTAATCATCAGTACGGTGGCTGAACATACTGCTTTGTCCAGATGTGTACAGTTATGGACACCGTGGCGTGTGAACGCCTATGGGGTTTCGACAGGTCCATACCACATGCGGATGTACACATTCTGCCGACACATTCACATGCAGCCATTTGGATATCAGTACCTGAGGTGGGATGTTGACATGTGGGGTACATATTTGCCCGCGTGGCACTGCCTAGGACAATACTTCATACTACATTTGAGGTATACCCACTGTGTGTAGGTGTGCAGCTGCGCAAGGCTGCTAGCTGGGTTGGGTGCACGGTCGTACATGGGTGCGGGTTACGTGCTATGATGGGGCTGTTGTGTATTACATTTGCATGCATGGGTTCTGCTTCTGGATATTACGCTTCGGCATACGCCGTCCTATGTGTATGCAACGGGCACGTTGGTGAGTGTAGTACATGTTGCTATGCACATGTTTGTCTGTGTTTAGGGTATCTGGTTTCCTTCTGGTTGTTATATAGACACGGCTGCCCGGCTGTGTACTCTCACTACTGCTGGTGACCATGCCCATGGGGCTACTTGTGTGTAGGTGCGGCGCTGACATGCTGCGGTACACCTTCACTGGGTATGCCCACTGACAGTGCATTGCGTGACGGACACGGTATTACATGTATCCTTTGTTCCTTGGACGGGTACAATTTGGACTTCGTGGGTTAATGTTTGGTTCTCCGTTTTGTGTGAACGGGTACTATGTTGCATACTCTGCGTACGTTTCATTATCCACGGACACTGGCTGGTGCGGTTACTATTGCAGGCGGCCTGTGACAGTCAGCACTTTAGGTTGCTCCTCGCCTGCCGGCTTGGCCACGCCTACGGGCGCATCCTACTTGGGCTCGCGCACGTGCCCTCTGCACGTGTTTGTGGTTGCGGCGCGCACTCATTACTATGCATGTGGCGCTGCTACGCCGATTATACACTGCACTGCCGGTGAAAGCCTTACACCGGCCTTGCGCCGAGCTTCATGAATCAGGGGGATAGCTTATAAGGTACCTTAAGACATATATGCATATGTGTTATGTTTGTATAAATAATGTATGTTTGTAAAAAATGTAATGAATAATGCTTATTAAATGTGTATACTAATTGTAAAACAACTATGAATAACTATAAATAAATTAATTACAGAATATAAAAACTTATTTTAAAAATATATGATATCCATTGTAAAAATAGCCACCCTTAAATAAATATGTACGTTACTCAAGGATCAATGCTTTCTATTTTCCAATATTGGTTTTATCGATACATATTGGTTGATCCCTGGTGGTAAATGTGCACCCAATCTTAGTATCCATTTTAGTTCCATGTTTGCTAGATGATTCATATTATCCCCTCCCCTCCTCTCAAGTTTTTTGAAATAACTTGCAAAATCCTGAAACTAAAACTGTGATCATTGAATTCTAATACACGCTTAGCTAAAGCATTCAGCTCAATGCCTTTCTTTATATCGTAAACGTGGTTGTATACTCTGTCTCTTAATCTTCTTTTAGTTAAACCCACGTAGAAGGCAGGGCATACATTACAAGTAGCTATATAGATTAAATTCATTGTATTACAATTGGAATAAAAATTAGGTTTAAAAGTGTATCTCCCTGAGGGATGCTGATAATCCTGTATATTGGAGACATATTTGCACATGGTACAACACAACAACCACATGGGTAGGTACCTAATTTATTGAATCTGGAGTGTGGGGGTGCTATACTAACAATGGCATCATTACAAAGAATTTGTTTCAAATTCTTACTATTTCTAAAAGTGAAACTAGGTGTATCTCCTACTAATAGCCTAGTAACACTGTCCATGGTCAAGACATTCCAATTTCTGATAATTACTTTCTTTAAAACTTCAACATCATTAGTGTAATTCATAGTGTAGGTCAAACTATGCGACATATGTCTATTATTAAGATAAACTTGAAAGGTAGGAGTGCTTGTATTTAGGTCACTGACATCTCTGTCTCTTACTTTGATACTCATTACTTTGTTCTTAATGTCTCTTAACTTATTGCGAGCATAACCTCTTTCTACAAATAACTCTTCCATCTTGTCAGCCTCATCCTGCAAATCACTACTTTCTTTACAGATCCTGCTAAGTCTGATGAATTGACTTTTTACTATACCTAAAAAATATATACCTAGGATGCATACTATCATAGCTCAGTAAAGCATTTCTCCATGTAGATTTTCTATAAAGGCATGAAGTAACTGTGCCATGATCAGAAAATTTTAGTGTTAAATCCAGAAAATGGATACTGTCATGTGATGTATCCATAGTAAATTTTAAAAAAGTAGTAGTGGATTCTAAGTAACTGAGAAAAATTTGAAAATCCATTGTAGTCCCCTCCCAAATGATTAGGATATCATCCACAAATCTTTTGTAAAAAATTATTTTCTTAAAAAGTGGATTATTAAAGAGAAAATTGGTTTCCCAATGATGGACAACTAAATTTGCGTATGAATTAGCACAGGGGGTGCCCATGGCAACCCCCCATTTTTGCAAGTAATATTTGTTCCTAAACATAAAAATGTTGTTGCTAAGTACTAATTCTAGTAATTGGCCAATGAGTATTTGTCTATCATTTGTAAAACTGGCATTATTTACTAGGACCTCTCTAATGGCTTGTATCCCATGATCATTGGGAATGGCTGTAAATAAATTTTTGACATCTAGGGTTAGGGTTAGGTAGGGTTTTTTTATTCTTGAAATCACAAGTATGTGAGGGTTCAAAAGGCAGGAGGTAAGTTTAGAAAGAACAAAATTTATATCCCAGGGATATACAGGTTCTTGAAAGGGAGGTCTTAGCAAGGTAGTGCCTTTTAAAAATGATTTACACAATCCATGAGCCATAAGATTAGGCTGGTGTTGTCCCAAATGAAAATTGGAGATAACTGCTAATTGAACTTTGATCATAGCAGCAGCTGATCCCTGATGAAAAAGTTTGGTTAGGAATTCTAACACTAAGGGAATGGAGGCTGTATAAGGATCTATGTTTTTTGTTCGTGCCTAGAGAGAAAATCTTTTCCATTTGCTAGCGTACAATTTTCTCATAGAATGTTTGTGAGAAGACGTCAGGATATGTGTAACTGCAGGGGAGAAATCATGAAGCCTGACTAGGGATGGAAGTGGAGCAACCATGCTGTCAAGTTGAGAGCGTGGAGACAGGGATGGAAAGTGCCTGACATATGCGTCAGAAGGTCTGGTACTGGGTCAAGTTCATAAATCGATCAGACGGTGAGGCCCGAGAAAGGGGAACCAAATCTGATGAGGCCAGTAAAGAGTGATAAGAATCATTCTGCTTCCAAAGATCTTTGCTTTCTGGATTACTTTCGATATTAGTGGAAAGGGAGGAAAAGCATAAAGAAGTTCTGAGGGCCAATTGTGAACAAGTGCGTCTCTCGATGTCTCCCCCGGGGGGTAAGGGAGAAGTAGCTGCTGCATTGGGCATTCATTGGGCTGGCAAACAGATCACAGCAAGGCTGTCCCCATTTGTGGAAACTCTGTTCCGTGACTTTCTGATTCAGAGACCACTTGTGAGGCATCAAGATTGCCCTGCTGAGCTTGTCGGCTATCACACTGGTTGTCCCTGGGATATGTGTTGCAGCTAGAAAGCATTGGGAAGATATCACCCACTGCCAAACACAAAGAGCCTCTCGACATAGGGGGTAGGATCTGGTTCCCCCTTGTTTGTTTATATACCATACCACTGACATATTGTCTGATTGGATTGCTATTGTCCCTAGAGGAAGAAAGTCGTGAAGTACTTGCAACGCTAGTAGCACTGCTCTCATCACTAGGACATTGATATGCAAGTGAGCCTCATGTTCTTGCCATGTGCCTTGGACTGTCCTTCCTAGATAATGCCCCCCCCCCCTATCTGGAAGGCATCCGTGGTCACAGTTGCAACGGGTTGGCAAGGAATGAATGGTGTCCCTATCGTTAATTGATTGGACTAAATCCACCAACAAAGGTCCTTTTTGCAATATTCTGTTATTAAAATGGGATGAGACAGAGGCAGTTGTTGAAGAGACCACTGGAAAAAAGTGGCCAATGTAGAATTCTCATATGTTGTCTGGCAGTGGAACTAGAGTTATAGTAGAGGCCATGGTTCCTAAACGTTTGAGCACTGTCTTCATTTTGACTTTGTGTTGGGGAAGCAGGCTGTATATTTGTTGTCTTACATTTTGTATTCTGTCTGCAGGAAGGCTAGGCATCATTGCAACTGGAGTATCCTCTGGAAATTATTCTTTGTACCCACTTTTCTTGAGTGATGTCATGCCAGGCTTCTGGGTACAAAGATAAGTGACCCCCAACTGGCTCCAGAGAAGCGCATTTGGGCCCCAATTCAGGAGCGCTGATACGGACGTCCACGAAAAGAATCGTGGCCACTGGTTTTGCGGACCCTCCCGTCTCTAGGGTGACATCTACCATTACTTCCTCCTCCTCTGCCTCTGGAGAAAGGATCACTTTGTGCATCCAGGAAAAATCTCTGAGATTTCTTGAACCACATTTTCCCACCTCTCTGACCCTTAGGGTATGGTCTAGAAGAGACGAAAAAATGTACTCCCACATCAGAGAGAGTTTTCCCTACCTGCTCGCATCTGGTGAGTGTGTCTTTTACCTTTGGTCCAAACAGAGAGGAACCGTCAAAGGGGTACATTGGTAAATGTAGATTTGAAGGGTCCCGCAAAGTTACACAAGCACATCCAGGAGTGTCTCCAAAGGGAAACTCCTGAACCCGCTGCCCTGCTCGCTCCATCTGCTGCGTAAGATATCAGCCTCATGGAGACGTTAACAATAAAGTTTAAGGTGAACAACTGAGCAGTACCCTTCTCAGAGATTCCTTCAGTTAAAGTACCTTGGAGATTATCTCCCAGCTCTTTTAGGAGATCTCTCTGAAGCCTAGTAAAATGGGTGAGGTAATTCAGCGATCTAAGTGCAAAAGCCGCTGAAGAAAAAATACGCTTCCCGTATCTGTCCATTGTTCGAGACTCTTTATTTGGTGGGTGGACAGATAAGGAATTCTCTGCTAGTTCCTTCTTTGTGGCTGCTGCCACCACCCTGGCATCAACAGGCACATTTTTGGTCAGAAACTCTTTTTCGCTAGGAGCTGAAAGGAATTTGTTTGACCTTCTGGGGACTGGTTCTACGGTGTCAGGAGTTTTCCACACCTTTCGACTCACCAAATCTAACAGCTCATCGAAAGGTGGAGACACCCAAGAGGCTGAAGGTTGAGACCCGAAAGCCTTCAGGTACACTGACTCCTCATCAGAAGGGTGATGGTGGGTCAGCAGCCTCTCTGTATCTAGGATATCTATGAAGGAGATATCATCAGAGGACAACCTAGGGGACCCTTTTGACTCCTCGAGGTCAGTGTCAGAAGTGATGGACTCATCAGGGGAGTCTACATGCTTCCTCTTGCAAGTTCTCTTCCAAGGAGACTCTTCAGAAGGGTATTTTGGGGAGGTCATGGAAGACTGGGGGCACCCAAAGGGATCTCCTGAGGCTGATGGTCTCTGCTGTCAAAAGAGAGGGATGGTACTGAGACAGATGTTGGAGCTTAAGGGGGAAGAACATCGGTACCCATGTGTAGAAGGCAAATCTCTCCAGCTCTGTGGACACCACTGGTTTTGAGGAAGCGGAAGTAGCCCCTGGTTCCGAAGCGATTGGCTCCAAGACAGATGTAGGATCTGAGCTCAGCCGAGCTGATGCACCGAGAGGTAGGCTCGGAACCAAAGAAATTCGGGTCTGAGCATCCCCATTGGGCCGACTGGCGAGCGTTGGCTCCTAGACACCAGGTACGGCACCGAAGGTGTTGGAGTGGAACTCGGCTCTGAGATAGCCACTTGAGGTGCTAAAACCGACGGTTCCACAGTAAACATCACCAATAAATCTGGCTCTGAAAGACCAGCATGGCTCGGGGGAGGGACAGAAGCAGGTAATACAGCCTTAGACAGTTCCGGAACCGATTGGGTCAGAGCCGACAACAAATTTGCTATCGCCGAATTCAAAAGTCTAAGCACCACCCTCTCAACATCCTCCTCAGAAAGACTCCTGGAGGATCTGGAAGACAAGGTAGAGGATCAGGATCTCTGCAAAATTGGAGGTCTTAGTGTCGGGGATACCGGTAATATGTCTTTTGACTGGCTCTGAGGTATGGATCCAGCTATAGCTCTGAAAAACTTCAGTCTGAAACTGGAAGGTCTATATCAATAACCTCAACTGGCTCTGAAGGCAGAGGAGCTGAAGAGGTAGAAGGTTTGTCAAGTTTGGCAGCTTTCTCTGGTGGTCCTGATTTAGCAGTCAGTGTAGGAGACTGTCTTTTTACCAACTTTAACTTCTCTTTTTTTGAAGAGGGATAACTGGAGTGAGAAGAGGAAGAATTAGCTAAATCATCCTCAAAAGAAGGTTTAAGGAGACCTTTCAAAATGAGTTTGTTCTTCCTTTCCTGGAGAACCCAGGAACTAAAAGAATGGCAAAAAGTATATGTCTCCTGTAGATATATGGCTCCCAAACAATGCACACAAATACTATGCCCGTCAGTCAGGGACATGTTTTGTGAACATTTTAGGCATTTCTTAAAACCCGAAGGTTTATGGTCTTTAGTTTACTTAGACATAACTACCACAAGAGCTAACAACAGATTATACTAGTAGACAGACAATAAGAAGAGAGGATAAGGTCCTCTAACTTAGACGGGCCTAGCCCTGCTCAAGAAACAACACACAAGGGAGAAAGGCAATAGAGGACTAGATCCTCTAACTTAAATGGGCCTAGCCCTGCTGAAGAAACAACACAAAAGGAGGAAAGGCAATAGAGGACTAGGTCCTCTAAGTTAAATGGGCCTAGCCCTGAACAGAGGAGTAGGTGAGATAGAGAATAACAAGCAACAGACAAGGCAAAGTAGGTCTTCTAACTAAAAAACTGACCTATGCCTGAGAAAGAGTAACAATAGAAACCGAAGGGATACCACTAAGGAAGGCCTGCGGAAGTGATGGCCAACAATTAGCAACAACAATTTGCAATAAAAACTTCTGAAACACACTAACTACTCGCAACTTAACAGCAGTAAGCTATTAATATTAAACTAACTTTACAGTCAAAAAAGAACACTATAATATTTTTGAAGAAAAAAATATTCCAACTTAGCCACGGCCAAGAAAGAGAATAATTCTGAGCTCATAGAGTGGCAAACGAGATCTGGGGATTGTTACTAGTGTATTATGGGATACCTACCTTGCCACGAGCCAACTTAGAGACTTCGAGCTTTGTAATCGGCCAAGTCGGAGCCGAGGATCGGCTCAGAACCCATATGTAAGAATGAAGGTGAGATACGACTACAGAACATCTGATGCTTTGTTAGTGTTGGACCTAGAATCCAACCCTTTCCAAGAAGCCATATATAAAGCCAAGTCCCTGGTAGAGTTGGTCTTGACCCTGCTGGAATAGTTTTGTTGTGGTCAGTATAACAAAAGATAATAGCCTAAGACAACCATTTGGAAATAGCCTTTTTGGCGTAGGTTGTTCCTTCTTCTTACACTCACATGAAATGAACAACTGATTTGAATATCTGAAATATTTAGTTCTGTCAAGATAGTACTGGAGTTGTCTGCGGATATCCACAGTATGGAGTCTCCTTTCTCCCTCATTTTTAGGTTCAGGAAAGAAAACAGGGAATGGATAGTTTGGCTTAAAGTTAACTTGGATGCCACTTTATGTATAAAAGGATTAATGCTCAAAGAAACCATGTCTCTGTGGAAAGTGAGATAGGGTTGACTCACCATAAGAGCTTGCAACTCAGATACCCTTCTTTTAGAGGTCAGAACAATTAGTAAAAGTTTTTTTCTCTATTAAGAACCTCAAGTCTGCCAGGTTAGCTGATTCAAATGGACCAAATGTTAGCTTCTCTAACACAAAATTAATATCCCAAGGAGGGGGGTCATCATTTTTCTTGAGGCTTCTTATGCAAAACTCCTTTCAAAAACATTTTGACATGACAATGCTTTGAAAGAGGAAGATCCATGTTCAGATATGCTGAAATGGCCGATAAATGGACCTTGATGGAGGAGCAAAAAAAGCAATAACATAGTAACTCACACAAAATACTGTAAAACCAGAGACCAGCTAGCTCTGAATGGGTGCTGGTTATGTTGTTGGCACCAAGTAGGAAAAACTTTTCCTTCTGTTAATATATGACTTTCTAGTGGCAGGCTTTCTTGCCTCCATTAGTACCTGCTGCATGTCCGCAGTAAATAGGAACCTAAAGGGAATTAAGACTCTATCATCCAGGTTGTCAGTTGTAAATGATTGGGGCACAGTTGTACCAAACACCACTGATCTTTTGTGAGTAGATCCATTCTGCGAGGGAGCTTGTGGTAATTGCCCCTGGTCACTTCCAAAAGAATGGAGAACCACTACTGCCTGGGCCAGAAGGGAGTCAGAGCAATGATCTCTGGGGATTCCTTCTGAATCTTCAGAAGTACCTTGGAGATCAGTGGAAAGGGCGGAAAAGCATATAGGAACATTCCTGTCCAAGGAAAAGAAAAGAAAAGGCTTATGTCTTTCAGGCCTTCTTGCATGAAGTCCTGGAGAAGAATCTTGCCAGCTGATTGTTTAGAGATGATGCAACTAGGTCTACTTGAGGAACTCCCCACAGATGGATCAAACCTTGGAAAACCCTCTGATCTGGTTTCCATTCATGAGGGTCTGTTTATAAGGGTCTGCCTTTTCCTGTTCAGCTTGTCTGTCACACGGTTTTGCTTGATGTAATGAATGAAGCCTGTAGAGTGAGACTGTGCTGTGAAGCTATATCCCAAGCTAATATAGCCACCTTGCAAAGGGGGTTATGACCTGGCTCCCCCTTGCTTACTGAGGTATCACATGACTGTGTGTTTGTTTGTAACAACTTGTAGAGATCCTGAGGACCAAGATGATTCAGAGAAGTGAGTGCCTTGATCTGGGCAAGCATCTGTTTTATATTTTTTGTGCTTGCATCTATCCTTGGTGTCTCACAAACCATATACTTTTATTTCTCTTGAAACAGTATCCCAAGCAAAGTCTGAGGCATCTGTGGTGACTGATTGCTTTGGAAGAAGGAGGGAGAAGGGGAGACCTGGATTTAGGAATATATGCTGTCTCCACCAAGTGATTTCTCTTCTGACAAATTCCAGCACTGGGATTTGAAAAGACAAAGGATCTTAGTGCTGGTTTGAAAGAGACTTCAGATACTATTGTACAGGAGCATCATTGATGCCGTGAGTGCCAAAATCCTGAGGTATTTCCTCAAAGTGACTGCGTTAGAGAATTCCCTAGAAATTTTGGAAAAGAAAGACTGAAAAAATCTTAAGAGATTCTTTGTATCAACTTAGCCCTTTCATCACACCTTCTGATAACCTCTGCAGCAAAGGAGACAAAAACTAAATATCTATCAAAAAGGGAATTTAAAATCTCATTCTTCACATCATCTGGGGTGTTCTGAGAATGCAGTCAGGCAAACCTCCTCAATACAGCACCAATGGCCATAGCCCTGGAAGAAGTATCAAATGAGCCATAAACACACAGTAAACAATGAGTTGTGACTTGAACAATGGAAGAAACTAAATTATTTAAAGCAGATATTTCCTCACAAAAAGAAACTGCAGATAAAACATTTCTCATATTTTCACAATTAGTCAGAATAAAATTTAACATATGAGCCTGACAATTCAGAATTCTGAAATCAAAGTTGCAGAAGCATACACTTTTTCCCATACTTATCAATAATCTTCCCATCCTTGTCAGAGTGAGTAGGATTGGAATTGACTACATCTTTAGCTGTAACCATATGAAATGACAGCACCTGCTACAGTGAGTCCCAAAATGCAAACACTGAATGGCTGAAAGATTGGACTTGTATATACTAAATCTGAGATAACATTTCTGGGAATATTCCCTTTTCTCCGAGGTATGGCGAACTTGAAGTTGATATATATAAGTCCGGGGGGGAGGGTGAAGGGGGAAGTTTTAAGGAGAAGAACAAGATTCGCTCTTCTCTTGTGTTTTCGGTCTTTTTTTTCAGGTTTTCGGCACATGGCATTTTGAGTGCAGACATTTTAACATTTCAACAGGGAGCCATGTTTAGCAGCAGTAGGATTAACTAAAGTTATAGCTTCTGGTTCAGTTTTAGGAAGAGTACTTAAAATTTTAAAAGACTGAGGAACTTAATACTTTCTATCTGCCTTTTTAGGGGCAGCAGGGTGACTGTCAAGAAAAATGCAGGCAGTGACACACACATTTCCAGAGCTGACAGAACTGGGGGATTGGGTGAAGGTTCTGGAAAATCCTTTTGTAACAGTTCATAGTATTTTCTGATGGACTGGGAAATCTCAGTGTTAAAGTAAGGGCATGGCATCCAGGTCCAAGGAAGTCATAGTGCCACTTTATTTGATCCTTATCAGACCCATCATTGAGTAAAAAAGAAGTTATGTACTCACCATAACGTTCCATCTGAGTAGTTAGACTTCATTTGTCATCAACCTGTGGGTTTCGGATCCGATATGTTTCCGAGCCGGCAGCTTTCTAAGCTAAGATCTGAGCTCCAAGCTCCTCCCCCTTACTCATATTACACTGCAACCTCCTTCCAACCCTCAGATGGAGTTTGCCACCCACAGCGTGACACACATCAACCCAAGAGACGTAACCTGACCTGATCACACAAACTAGGCTCACAAGACCCAGAAAATCCGAGTCCAAGGACTATCGTAAACCATTAAGGTCAGGAGGAAGAAGGGAGGGAAGGTTGATGACAAATGAATTCTAACTACTCAGATGGAACGTTATGGTGAGTACATAACTTCTTTATCTAAAGTAGTTAACTTAATTTGGTCATCAACCTGTGGGACAGAGTCCCCAGCTACCAAAAGCCTTGGGAGGCCCTTAAGGAAGGATATTCCGGAGCACTGCAGAACCAAAAGAAGCCTTTTCTCTAGACACCATGTCCAACTTATAATGAGTAATAAAGGTGTGAGAGGAGGCCCAGGTAGCTGCTGAACAAATGTCATCCAGAGAAACCAAAAGGCAGCTGAAGTAGCCATAGAACGAGTAGAATGAGCATGAACCCTGTCTAGTTCTGGTAATCCATGTTCCTTGTACACCTGCAAAATACAAAGTGAGATCCATCTAGCAAGTGTCACCTTGAGACTGGTTTCCTTGCTTGGCAAAGGAAACAAATAGCTGATCAGACTTACGGAAGGGTTTAGTCCTATGCAAATAAAAGTGTAACTGTCTATGGATGCCCAGCAAATGAAGCTTGTATTCCCCTTTATTTTGAATGTTAGGAAAGAATACTGGGAGATTAATAGACTGATATTTGATTCCAAAGCAACTTTAGGGAGGAAAGAAGGGTTCGTCCTTAGAGACACCCTATCCTTATGAAAAACTAAGTATGGGGGTTTCATACACAAGGCTTAAAGTTCTGATACTGTCCTGACCGAGGTGATAGCCACCAGGAAGGCTGTCTTCCATGACAAGAATTTCAAATCAACTGACACTGTGGGTTCAAGAGGCGCAACTAAGGCTTGAAGAACCAAGGTCAAATCCCACAGAGGGGACGGAATCTTAATAGGAGGTCTCAGCAAAAAGGTACCTTTGATGAAGGTCTTACAAATTCTAGCAGCAGCTAGAGAGCCTGAATTTTCTCCTACATGAAAATGGGATATAGCCGCCAGCTGGACCTTCACAGTGGAAGAGCTGGCCCCCTGTTGGAAAATTTGAGACAGATATTCTAATACCACTGGAATAGGGGTGGTAAAGGGTTCCAAATTTCTCTGAGAAGCCCAAATGGAAAAACGCTTCCATTTACTATGGTACACCTTTCGGGTGGAGGACTTGTGTGCCGCCACCAGAATGGACTTAATGGGGGAAGAGAGAACAGGAGTCCTGGCAATTAATGGAACTGGAGCAATCAAGCAGTAAGCTTGAGGCTGTCCAGATTTGAGGGAGGAATTCCCAAGGGATGACAAATGAGATCCGGAATGGGATCCAGTATCCAGGGTGGAGGTACTAGATGAGACCATAGGCAAGGGAAGCAAACTTGACGAGGCCAGAATGGGGTTATGAGGATAATCCTGCTCCCCAACTGATGAGCTTTCTACAAGAATCTTGTTATGAGAGGTAGTGGGAGATACGCATAAAGAAGACTAGGTGGCCAAGCATGGACAAGAGCGTCTCTGGGGGCTTCCCCCTGAGGGGGAATTAGAGCGAAAAACTCACTGCTCTTCATGTTGAATGGTGATGTGAAGAGATCACAGCAAAGCTGACCCCACTTGAGGAAGATCTGTTCTGCTACATAAGGGTTCGGAGACCACTCACAGGGCAAAAGGATAGTCCTGCTCAGTTTGTCCGCTAAAATGTTGGACTGACCCGGGATGTGCATTGCTATCAGAAAATGGTTGGTGGAGATCACCCATTCCCACACTGTCATGGCCTCTCAACAAAGCGGATAGGACCTGGTTCCCCCCTGTTTGTTGATATACCAGACCATTGACATGTTGTCTGACTGAATTGCAATTGTTCCCAGAGGAAGAGAAGCATGAAGGGCCTGCAATGCTAAAAGGACCGCCCTCATCTCCAGAACACTGATATGCAGAACAATCTTGTTTGGGGTCCACGTGCTTTGGACTGTCCTGCCCGAGCAATGCCCCCCCCTCCCAACCTAGACAGGAGGCATCCATCATCACCGTAGTTTGGGGCGGGGATGCAATAAAGGGGCATCCTTCTCCAAGATCCTGGGATTGAAGCCACCACCAGAGGGAAGCTTTGCACACCTTGCTTAGAGGAATCGGGAAATTTAGGAGCTGGTATAGCAGAGACCACTGAACTTGTAACATCCACTATAACACTCTCATGTGCAGATGTGCACAAGGAACCAGATTTATAACTGCTGCCATGGACCCTAAGGCTCTCAGGACTAGATCTGCTGGGGGTGAAGAGGTCTGAAGAAGTGCCAAGACATGGAGGGTCAGGTTCCGAAGTCTGTCTAAAGTAAAAATACCCTGCCCTGTAGAGAATCTATTCTCGCCCCTATGAATTCCAGAATCTGAACAGGCTGAAGAGAGGACTTTGCAAGCTTTATTGTGATACCCAGTAAATTCAACAGCTGAAGGAAGGAATTTCTGGCTTGAATAAGTTGATGCCTGGAAGGGGCGGTGAAGAGCCAATTGTCCAAGTACAGAAAGACCTGAATGCCCTGAAGCCTCAGATGGGGTGCTACAACTGCCATGACCTTGGCAAACACCCTGGGGGCTGTGGTGAGACCGAAGGGTAGGACCCTGAACTGATAGTGATTGATTCCTTGCTGAAAGCGGAGAAACCTCCTGGATCGCCTGTCCATCAGAATATGGTAGTACGCATCCTTGAGGTCTATGGAGCACATCCAATCTTCCTTCTGCAAGAAAGGCAGGATGGATTGCAAGGTGACCATCCAGAACTTCTCCTTGGTAATGGACAGGTTCAACATGGATAGGTCGAGAATTGGCCTCAAGTCCCCCATCTTTTTTGGCACCAAAAAGAACCTGGAATAGATGCCTGATCCAGACTGGTCTAGGGGGACTGGCTGGATTGCTCTTTTGTTTAGCAGCTTTTCTATTGCCAAAGCTGCCACCTCCCTTTGAGTGGGTGGAACGTCTGGGTGGTGCCTTGGAGGTAAGGGACTGTTCATAAAGGGAATGGAATAACCTCTGGATATTATCCGAAGTAATCAGCAGTCTGCAGTGATAGACTCCCATTTAGCTAGGTGCTTCAAAAAATGCCTCCCGACTGCCTCCAGAGTGGACCAGTCGGGCAACCCCTCAGGGCTGCTGCACGGATCGATCCAAAAAAGATTCCCATGACCCGAAGTTCTTTGGTCCCCCTCTGCCTCTGGGCCAGTGTCCACCTTGTCCTTCTCTGCCTCTAGGGGAAAAAGAGTCCGGAGCTTCCCAGGAATGCTGAGACTTCTGGAACCACAACTTCTTTTGCCCTCGCTGATTTCTAGAAAAGGACCTTTGAGGGTTAGAGAAGTGGATCCCGACAGCCGACAGCATGATGTCCTTCAAGGATGCATCTGCAGTCATCACATATGGGTTGCCCTGCCTCAGGCAGCCCTTCGGTCGGCCGGATTCTAAAGTCTGGGTCTGGCCTCGGCTGATGTCGCACTTTCCCCGACGTCAGAGCATCTGGGGTATAAAAGCATCAGCCGACGCCATCTTCCTCAGTCTTTCTTGCCACGTGGTGCCCGAAGCAGAAGCAGTTCACAAGTGCCGGTCGGTCAGCTCCTGTGATTCAGATACCGAAGACTTCGAAAAAGCTAAGTACCCCGTTGGGGACTCTTTCTTGCCTCAGCCGATGTCAGATAAAGTTAATAATTGTTTAACCTGTGGGAAACAAATACCTCATAAGGATTTCCACTCTTACTGCCTCCCCTGCCTAGGCCCAGACCACGACGTCTCGGCCTGTTCAGCCTGTGCTTCCTTCAACCGACGAACTCTTAGACGTCGGTCGGAGTTTGCAGAGGAGTTTTTTGGGGCTAGTTTTGCTTATAAAATGCCGTCGGAGACTCCGACTTCGCATTTAGTCAAAAAACGGAAGGACAAGGGCCGACACACGCGGGCCGTGTTTTTGGCTGAAACCTCGGTCAGGCCTACCGCGAGTGTCTCGGTCTCGGCTGAAACCAAGTCCTTGGCTCTTCCTACTACCGAATCCACGCAATCGACTACCTCGGCCCTGGAGGCCCCGGCCGAGTCGGTCATTGAATTACCTTCTGAAACCGGTGTCCAGGAATCTTCTGACACCATTACTGTAGATAAGTCTACTCCTGCACGTGGTGCAGCCAGACCACCTGCATCCATGTCTATTAAGGCTTTCTCTAGGGCTAAGGCTGCTAAACTTTCTAAGGATTTGCCTCACAAAGTTTCCTCTCAGAGACCCTCTTCCAGCTCTCAGATTCTTACCCTAGCAGAGGATCTGATTTCATTAATTAGAGGCTCCCAACCACATCCGGGCAGGGGTTCTCAACCACTACCGGACAAAAGGCCCAGGGTTGAGCCCTCTGATCCACAGTCTTCAGATGAGTCCATGGATGGCTCTGATCTGTCAGACCACCAGGAGGAGGCTTATTCGGCCTACGAGGATTCTGATGCTGAAGAATCTATTCCCTCGGCCTCCCCTCCTGAAGAGTTTTCATTTGGAGAAACCTTACACACTATGAGAGAACATTTTCAATGGCAGGGTCAGGAATTCTCTGATTCCAGAAAGAGATTAAGGACATTTTTACATTTACCTCAGCACAGGCCCTTAGCTATACCTCCTGTTTTGAATGTAATTGATGATGTCTATTCAGATGCTTGTACTGCCTCTGACTCTCTCCCTCTGGCTCCTGCAAAACCTGATAGGTACTACAGGGTCCCGGATTCACATTTTCACCTGTACAAGGCCCACTCTGCTGATCCAGAAACTATTTCCCAGGGCCCTAAAGGGGTTGCAGCTGCCACTGCTAAAAATCCTCTACCCTCTGAAAGGGAGTCCAGAGCATTAGAGAGATGGGGTAAGAAAGTGTATACTTCTGCAACTCTTTCCATGAGGGCATTAAACTGTCAGTTCCATATGATACAGTATCAAGAGTATTTACTAGATGAATTGCATAAGAAACTGTCCTCTTCTGAACCCCTTGATCGTAAATCACTTCAGGATCTGGTGCATAACTCCCAGCAGGTTAGTAACCACTTCTTGCAGTGTGGCTATGATGCATTGGAAGCTTCATGTAGATCTGCTATGACAGGTGCAGTTATACATAGGCATGCCTGGCTGAAGGAACAATCTCTGCCAGACCATGTTAAGGCTAAGCTTTTGGATGCTCCTATGGAAAAGCAAAAATTATTTGGTTTGACGGCTCAAGAGGTTTTAAAGAAATTTGAAGAAAAGGCAAAATCTGTGCAAACAGTTAAAGACTTTCTGTAGTCCAACCTCCAAGATTCAGCAGAAATTGGCCTACTAAGAATTGGTCCTTTCCGGACTCAGACAGATCTCAAAGAGGCAGAAATAGACGTGCCAGAGGTAGAGGGCAAGCTAGAGGCTCCTACAGAGGCCATCAGTGGCAGCCTCCCAACCAGAGAGGTGGTGCAGGAACTACAACTGCTGCACCAGGACAGACTCAATGACTTTATTTTGACTCCACCGACCAGGGCTCAATTAGAAGCACCTTTGGGCGGAAAGCTTTCTTTAGTCTCAAAAAATTGGCACAGCATTACAAGGGACACATGGACACTGCAAATAATACACAAAGGTTACAGGTTCCATTTCCACTCATTGCCAAAAAGAAAAGGCATGCCAAACCTGCCACCAAATCAGAGGGCAGAGGCTTTGAAACAAATTACCAACTTAATGCAAATGAAAGCCATAGAACAGGTACCTCTTTCAGAACAAGGCCAGGGATTTTACTCAAGATTATTCCTTGTTCCAAGAAAAGAAAATCAATGGAGGCCTATTCTCGACTTGTCCGCACTGAACACGTACCTCATTGTGCCAGAATTCAAAATGCTGACTCTACAGCAACTCCTTCCCATGCTGGGCAAGGGGTCTTGGCTGGTGACTCTGGACATCAAGGAGGCATACCTGCATGTCCCTATTCGACAAAGCTGCAGAAGACACCTCAGATTTCTTGCAGGGACAGAGCATTATCAATTCTCAGCATTGCCCTTTGGCTTATCTACTGCACCCAGAGTATTCACGAAATGCCTGGCATCAGTAATTGCACACTGCAGACTTCAGGGGATTCAAATCTACCCATATCTGGATGACTGCCTAATACAAGCGGACAGCAAGCAAACTTTGTTAAAGGACTTGGACTATGCCATCCACCTGTTACAGGCCTTGGGATATACAGTCAACATCCACAAATCAAGACTGGTTCCATCCCAAAGAATAACTTTTCTGGGTGCAGATCTAGACACAACCACCCAGATGGCTTTTCTCACAGAAGAAAAACAAGAACAGCTACCAGTTTACTTTCAGAATCTCACAAGACAAACTCAGATGACTGCAAGGAGAATCCTGCAGGCCCTGGGTTACATGGCATCTTGCATTCTTCTGATTCCACAAGCAAGGCTTCATATGAGGAAATTACAATGGTACCTAAGAAGTTTATGGACTCAGCACAGTCACAGTTTAGAAGCTCTGATCCCACTCATTCCTTGCCTTCAAAAGGAATTCCTGTGGTGGGCTCAAGCCTGCCGGTCGAACAGCGGGCTGCCCTTCAGCAAGCCAAGAGCCAACCAAACCATCACCACGGATGCCTCAGACCAAGGTTGGGGAGCGCACATGGAGGACAGATGTATACAAGGGCTATGGACACAAAGAGAGCTGCACATGCACATAAACCAAAAGGAATTGCTGGCAGTGATACACGCAATCGAGGCCTTCAAACCTTTCCTTCAGCAAGGCCACCTGCTCATAAGGACAGACAACACCACTGTTATGTGGTACATAAACAAGCAAGGAGGCACCCATTCCTACCCCCTTTGCAGACTGACAATGCACCTATGGGAACTGGCATTGAAACTCAACATACAGCTACAGTCCCAATTTGTGCCAGGGAAAGACAATACACTGGCAGACAGCTTAAGCAGAACTACCATGGACGCACACGAATGGATGCTACACCCAGACATCTTCTTACAAATCACTCAATCATGGGGAAGGCCGGAAATAGATCTGTTTGCTTCCCCCTTAAATCATCAACTGAAGAAATTCTGCTCAAGGACATACCACCCAAAAGCATGGAAGGTGGACACTCTCTCTTTCAGCTGGAAAGCTCTAACAGTGTATGTTTTCCCACCTCTTCCACTAATGGCCAAGGTCCTACTGAAGATCAGGACAGAGCAGCCCAGAATAATCCTGATAGCCCCAAACTGGCCAAGGCAGCACTGGTACCCACTGCTAAAGAGCTTGTCACAGACTAAACCATGGCCTCTACCCCTATGGCCACTACTACTGACACAGCACAATTTCAGGACACTACACTCCAACCTGAAAACCTTGCAGCTAACTGCCTGGAGAATACCATGACTCTTCCTCAGGGAAACCTATCCCAGACAGTGAGGGATATTATTATGGAAGCTCACCGACCTTCCACAAGGAAGGCATATACAGCAAAATGGAAAAGATTTCACACCTGGAACACAGCAAAGGGCCTAGATGTGACTGATAAATATGGCATACATACCAGAATATTTGGCAGAATTGTACCACAGTGGCCTGTCTTACTCTTCCATCAAGATACATGCCTCGGCAATCTCAGCAGAATGCAATCTAAATCCGCCTGTCTTCTCTCACCCTCTTCTAAGACAGATTCTAAGGGGAATCAAAAACATTAATCCTCCAAGGAAACCACCTCTACCTACTTGGGACCTGAATTTCGTGTTGGAAAAACTAACACTACCTCCCTTTGAGCCAGCAGCATCGGCAGATGTACAGTTTTTGTCTTGGAAGACTGCCTTCCTTCTGGCCATAACCTCAGCAAGAAGAGTATCTGAGCTACAAGCCTTAATGGCGGTGCAGCCATTTCTTATCTTTCATCAGGATAGAGTTTCTTTGAGGACCAATCCTACTTTCATGCCAAAGGTGGTATCCAGGGTATCTTTGAACCAAGCTATTCATTTGCCTACGTTCTTCCCACAGCCTCAAAATAAAGGGGAGAGACTTCTGCACACCCTGGACATACACAGACAACTCCGCTACTACTTGGACAGAACTAAAGGTTACAGAAAGACTGACCAGTTGTTTGTAGCATATGCTGTTGGGGTGCAAGGAAAAGCAATTTCCAAACAGACAATTTCGAAATGGATAGGAAATTGCATTCGTTTTTGTTACTCCTTTCGTGGAAAGACTGTGCCAGCTAACATTAGACCTCATTCCACGAGAGCCACAGCCACCACCACAGCCTTCCTTAGAGGGGTGGCTACAAAGGACATTTTAGAAGCTGCTACATGGAGCTCCGTGCATACATTTGCCAAGCATTACAATTTGCCTTTATACTCCAGATCCAGAGCAGGTTTTGCTACGGCAGTCCTGCAGGGTATCTTAACTACACCATCCTTCACCTAGTACCTCCACCCCCAGTTTGGCTATGGTATTCTACCCATATGTGATGACTGCAGATGCATCCTTGAAGGACATAGTACAGTTTTGTACCTACCATAAATGTAGATGTCCGATAGGTATGCATCTGCAGTCAGGTTTACCCTCCCTCCTACCCCTCTGTGGTATTCCTAGGGTGCTTAACCCTCTTTTAGCTAGCTGGGGGAATCTATTATGGTGTATTTGTTTGTATATACATATATATATATAATTCTGCAAATGTTTGGAATCTTATTGCATTTATCCAAATTTAGCCTTCCTAGAGGGCACCTGGCATCTGGGGCAAGAAAAACTGAGGAAGATGGTGTCAGCTGATGCTTTTATACCCCGGACGCTCTGACGTCGGGGAAAGTGCGACATCAGCCGAGGCCAGACCCAGACTTTGGAATCCGGCCGACCGAAGGGCTGCCTAAGGCAGGACAACCCATATGTGATGACTGCAGATGCATACCTATCAGACATCTACATTTATGGTAGGTACAAAACTGTACTTTCCCATCCTTCTCACTCTGGACAAGCATATCTCGGATGGCCTTCCCAAACAGGGTCGAACAATCAAAAGGGGCATTCGCAAAGGACACCTTGAAAGGTTCAGAAAAATTGCAAAGCCAGAGCCAGGCATGATGCCTCATGGCAATGTCGGACCTGGCCACCCCAGTGGCTCCCTCAGTGGCATGAGAGAGTAAGCGCATGAGTGTGTTTGTCACCAACTTAAGAGTGGTCATATGAGCTGAGAATGAACGTTTATCCTCAGTCAAAATGGACTCCGGGGAGACTCAGCATACTCCTTCACGAGGTCATGCTGAAGCCTAATCACGTGGGCCATATAGTTCAGTGCCCTTATAGCAAAGGTAGCTGAAGCATACATCCACTTCCCGAGTTGATCCATTGTCCTAGACTCCTTGTCTGGAGGATGGACTGAGAAACTCTCCTGCACCAGTTCCTTTTTGGTGGCCACCACCACCACCCTGGCATCAACTGGGGAACCTTTAGTCCATGCAGGCTTGTCAGTAGGAGGGCTCAAAATTTTATCTGGTCATTTAGGTATAGGTTCTACAGTGTCCAACTCCTTCCAAGCTCTGGTGGTAATGAGGTCCACCAGAGGATCAGCCTGGGGGGGACACTCAAGAGGTAGATAGGCCTGCGTCGAAAGCCTCTAGGAATACCTACTCATCTGAGGAAGGCTTTTGGGCAGACCGACCTCCCCTCTGATGGAGGATTTCCATTATGTCTTTGAAGGAGACTTCTTCGGGAGGTGATCTGGGGGAGCCTTCCCCTTCCTCCAAGTCGGTATCTTCTGTGAGGGACTCGGGGGAGTCCATGTGCCTCCTCTTGCACTGGCATTTGCGAGGGACCTCCGCGGGGGGGGCTCACTGGGGAGGGCTCACATACAGTTTTGTATTACTCTAGGGGAACCGTCTGGGGCGTATCAGACACAGGCTGTCCCTGGGAGGACTGGATGACAGAAGACACACTCAGCTGCGAAGGAGCAGGGGCGGACTCTGAAGAAAGAGTGAGGGGTCTCGATCCTTCTGAGAGAACCCTCTCCATAATGTCGAAGACTGAAGGGGAACTAGTTTCCCTGAAACTAGTAGGATGGGCAACTGTGCCCCTCAGATCCGACAAAGGGATCAGAGCCGAATCCAGAACATCAGAGTCAAACTCCCCACTTTGGCGGGAGGGGGAGCCAGCAACACTTCCATCTGCAACTGAGTCTGCAAGAATCTTCTCATTATCCGGTCCATGTCAGCCTCCAAGAGGCTTCTTGTGGATCTGAAGGACGCCACCGCCACTGGCCGGGAAGGCCGATGTGAGGACGACCTCGAAGCAGGCCAAACCTTCTCCTCCTCTGGCTCTGGGGAAAATCTAGGAGAATGGAGCTGATGGGAAGACGGCCTAGGAGCCTTTTCCGGGGTAGAGACCACTTTAACAGGGGGGGGCTGATGGATCCGACAGGTCCGCTGGTCTCTTGCGACCCCTCTCCTTGTCTCTCTTTTTCTTTTTTTCTCTCTCTTTCTCTCTGTGCTTCTCCTTCCTGGCCTCTCTATCACCCTGTTTGGAAGTGGGAGTGGGAGTCCCAGACAGGGGAGGAGGACCAGAAGCTTGTACGGCCACAGCCATGGCTGTAGAGGAAGAATAAGAGGCCATTTCCACTGGGAGAAGCCCAGCCAGAATCAACTTGGCCTGCAATCTCACAGAGCCCGAGGGTTAAACGCTGCACAAATTTTGCAGCCCGATGTAACACACAACGCAGAGAGTGTGGCCATCAGCTGGGGACAGATTATGGCCACACTGTGTGCATTTAGAGAAAGTCGGCTTCTGGGAGTCCGACATCACAACCCCACAACAACCAAAGGTTAACTAGAAACCCAGCTAAACACGCACACACACACCAAAGGTGGGAAGGGGAGGCCTACACTAAGCACAAAAATACAAAGTTTACTACTTTAACTTTTTTTTTTTGAACGAAAAACCTGAGGAAGAAAAAGGGGGTTAACACTATTCATGCACACACACATTATCGCACAGTTAAAGTTGGACAAAAATCCCAGTCTACCTGCCTGGAGCTCAGAGATCACGTCTTGGCGAAGCTGCGGCAAACGAGATCTGAGGGTTGGAAGGAGGTTGCAGTGTAATATGGGTAAGGGGAATGAGCTTGGAGCTTGCAACTTAGCTTGGAAAGTTGCCGGCTCGGATCTCACAGGTTGATGACCAAATGAAGTTAACTACTTCAGATTGACCCTTATGCAGCAGCTGGAATGCCCACAATGGTTCCTTAGCAGAGGAATCCAGGATATAAAAACATTGTCCTATAGGGATCGCCTTAAAGCCTTACCGCTATACTCTGTCTCCTACAAGTTATTATGAGGTGAACTATGCTTGGCATACAAGGCATCCTTGGATACAACTCTGATAGACCTTTTGCACATCCACAAAATGAATAACATCAGAACCACTAGATCCAAGGATTTAAATTTTTCTTGTGAGATACATAAGACATGTGGTGAGACAAAGATATGTCTCAGAGGATCCTCATGCTCTGGAACAGGCTCCCCATCCATGTGAATCAGAATCCATCCCTAACATTATTTAAGCATAACCTTGACCAATGGATGGGAAACTGGAAATTCATTCCAGGTGTGGCCCCCATATTTTTAATAGAAAGACTCAAACAGTAATGCCCACACTAACATACCCAACCATACAGCCTCTAGAAACTTCCTAACATACCCCCTCCTAATAAATGACCATGATACATAGAAACACAATTTGGTTGGGTTGCACGGCTAGACTCATAAATGCCCTGGTGGTTGTTAGCCTAGTATATACCTATGAACCTATAAATCAGATGAGGAGCTCCATTTCTGGATAATCTGGGGAAAAAAATGAGAGCTGCCGAGTCTCATATGAATGCAAGATGAGCCTTGGAGTGCAGTCTTAGCCAGGTGTGCAATATGAAAATAGTGTGATTCAGAGACATTCACCCACAACTGGCTCATTAGCATAACTTCCATGCTATGAATCCAAAACTGCATGATAAATATAGCTACAGATATAGCAGTAATCATTGTACTATATCATTGTACTACATAATTTGCTATCAGCTTGGCAAAGAAGTAAGGTGATCTTCAAGATGTATTCCTTTTGGTCAATCCAAAACAATACATTTGAGGTAATTGAACAGGTAATACTACTTGCACATGTTGGGGAAGTTATTTGATACATCAGCTGCAGTCCTATTGTTGTTGTTTGCTGAGTTAAAAGGGGGTTCTTTGTGGAGGGTTGACAACTGACTGCTGACTGGACAGGATGTACACGAGCAGGGCTTATTAATATGCTGTGAAATATACCACCAATACACTTTTAATTGTCAGAGTATAAGATATGTTTGTATGAGGTAGGACACATAGGCCCAGACTGTGGGTCTCCCATTTTTGACTTCCTATTGTTGTCCTGTGTATTTTGTGTGTAATTAACTGCCAAATTATCCTCTGTACCATGTGAAGGTAGAGGAAGGCTATGGTTCTGAAGAGGACAGCCAATGTCTCACACTTGCTTGTAAATGTCTGTGAGGTTAATGGGTTTTCAAAGAGCAATTCTGATTGAAGGTGATGGGGGTTGAAAGAACCATTTTGACTGTGTCTCCAAGGAGTGTGATTTGAAAAGACCGTGCATTTCAAAATATTGTGTTTGATGTGATGTCCTTCATTGCTGGGGGACTTCCCTTTACCAATGATCGCCTATGGTACTCACTAGGGGAAATATCATGCAACTCTTTATTCCTGGTGTTTCTCAGAGTGGGGTTGAAGAACACGTATTTTCCAGTTTTGTTGCTGGAATTGTTTTTTGGTGGGGGTGGTTCATGAAACCTGTGCTGCTTGTATGGAATGTGTTATAATAAATCTGCAGCAGGTTTCTCCAGGATAGTGTTGAGGAGTGTACTGGCATGTATGTCTACCACTTAGTTTGGAGGCCATCATAGGTTGTGTCACTGACAGTTTCACAAATGGGTTGCATTATACCTCAGCCTAATGTTGTGGTGCATGCATGCATGCAAAGGTCCAGGATATTATACTGGTGGGCTAAGGTCATGGTGCCTGTATGCCTGCATTGTTATTGATATTTTGTGTCAAAGGCAGGGTGTACAACATAAAATGGCATTATGGTACACTTGTAGGGCCTGTCCACTTTGGTGAACAGACAGGGTACAGAGGAACAAAATTTTCCCATCTGTAGTTGTGGTAGAGGCCATATGTGTGATGTTGTGGATCCATGACAATATCATGCTGCAGATATTGATTTTTGAAGGCAAGGGATTTTTTCAAATGTATGTGCTGCTCTTTGGAGTGTGTCAGAGGGACGTATATGGTGACCTGATGACTGCTGCAACAATGCTGTCACCTTTACTGGTGGCATGTGCTTCTTCATGAGTCAGATGTAACACAGTCTATGGTAGCTGTGGACCATGTTATGGGATGCTGTGATATTTACATTTGTCTGCCCTGAAATATTCAGTCAGGATGCCTGAGAAGGAGAGAAAGAAGATGGAAGAGTTCTCCTAAAAGCAGAGAATAACATTGTGCTTCAGGCCCTCCATGAATATGGTCAGTGGATGCTCCTCGATGCTCCTTACGTATAAGAGAGTCCAGGCCTTCTCCCTATATGTCTGGAAGAACTGTGTTGAACAGGTCAGAACTATCAGGGGCCACAACCATACAAGAATGCAGATTATTTATCATATATGCAATGAGGCAACCTAAGTGGCAGAGGAGGAGAGGGCCATATTTGGGAGGAAGAAGGTCTGGTGACAGATTCACCACTTAATGACACAGGTGGCACCTCTGTCTAGGAGGCATGACAGCTCCATTATACCTGGTGGAGGAGCTGGCATTGGTGTAGAACTTCTCAGAGTAACTCAGATGCCAGTGGAGTTGCCCCACATGGCAATTACTTAACAGTTAAATCATGCAGTGTAACCTGCCTTAGTCAGAACTGGATCAGTAATGAGTATAAATGTTGTGTTCTTACAGGCATGTCAGGACTTTGGCTACAACAGCAGTGTGCGCAAATTATGTGCCCTATGTATTTTCATACCACTCTGTTTTATGGCTGTAATCTTGTTTGAATGTGGGTGTCAAGGTGTCTTTCATGCACTTGGCTATCTTTATCTGTTTTTACAGGTATTTAACAGTCAGTGTACTCCACTATGAAAAACAGCATACCTGCTGTTGGGGAACTATCTAAGCATGCTGATGACAGCTGACACAATACCCAACTGTATTTGTTTGCATACCAACATGTTGTGCGCTTTCGGGTAACAACCCTTCATCCATGGATGAAGGGTTATTACCTGAAAGCGCTCATCTTTGGCAATTTTGTGTGCTTTTAATAAAGGAAATAGAAACTTCAGCAGTGTCCTACCATTCTTATTTCTGCATTGTAGACCATCTGACAATTGATGAAGTTGCATCCCTTATATCTGATATATTGTCTTCCCCTGTGCATCAGGTGAGACCTCGATAGCAATGTGGGTGTATTAGATGGTTCCCATTACTGCTAGGAAATTGGTTGTATCATAAAATGTCCACATGGTGTTGTTTTTCTACTCTGTGGTGTTTGTGAACCACATATGCTTGTGTACATCTTGCAGTATGGCTATGGGAAACTGGCGTAATGCCCTTGAGGCAGATGTCTGGGGTACACCCACCTTGTCCCCCATTGATCAATAGAATGTCCTTGTAGCCAGTATTTCCTGAGCTACACATACCTTGCTGTCCACAGGAATAGATGATATTTATCGTACTGATCATTGTTGCAGTAACAAGTATATGGATTATATTCTATCAAGGATGTAACTGCCAGCCAGCTTCCAAAGCTTCAGGGCACCTTCCACATGCCCAAACCATTAGTCAGTTCAAACTGAGCTGACTAAAACATAGGTTTGGGTGCCAAGTCCTTCAGCGCTTTCCTGCCATCGAAGAATATGCTACTGAGACTTTTGAGGATTGATGGTTGGCTTCTGCTGTTTCTTTGCTGGGAAGGTAAGTTCCCTTTGGGAAAAAAACTTCCACTTTCTAGAAATTGTTGTTTTATTGCACTTTCCTTTTTTAGGATAGTTATTTTTAAGCTTGGAGTGCACGTTTTAATAAACTGTCATGAGACTGTACTTTTAAATGGGAACTCTCTTTTTCCTTGTCAGTTTAAAAATTGTTTAAAGTAATTGAAAAAACATTTTTCTTGTGGAGAAATTGTGTTTATTTTACTTTTGGGGGCTAGCAAAGTGTCTTCAAGTACTTTTTACTATGTTTTTCATAAATAAATGACATTTAAAGACTTTAGACTTTTTACTGGCTTTTGCTGCTTATTTTCCCTGGTAAACAGATACCATTTTTTGCTTAACCACAGAACAAACTACCAGTCCCATGGCCAGTCCTTCTTCCAGCCACAAAAAAAAAAAGTAAGTCTTTGCCACTGCAGTATGTTAGCAATTTGCCTCATTCATAGGTGGATGAGTCTGCTGTGGTGATAGCTTATTCCTCAGACAACTCATGTTTTATCGGGTCTATGTTACCATGTTGAAAGACATTTTCGCCGAACATGTCTTAGTCGGCATGGAAATATTGACCTGCCAAAATCCCGAACGGCCAAGTCAGCGAATTTTTTTCAAGGGGAAAAAATTTCTTGGCCGTCATCAGGGATTTTCCCTTTTCCTCACTGTAGTGCGATTTCAGAGTTTGTATATTTAGTTGGCAGGGGGGGGGGGGTGCACAGCCCCCTACGTCATAGGGTTTGAAATGTGTTTTTTTTCTGTACAGCCAAATGATTTTTTCCCCTGGGAAAAAATTCACTGACTCAGCCATTCTAGATTTTGGCAAATCAATATTTCCATGTCGATTAAGATGTGTTTGGCGAACATGTCTTTCAACACGGTAATATAGACCCTGTTTTACCTATGCTCTCTCTGGCATAGCACCATAGCCATGTCCTCTGAGGCTGTTTGGCTCCCCTCAGGAGGCAAGGGAGAACCACTCTTATTGGTCCTGGGAGAGGGAACAGGAAAGGCTTCCCTATTTAGTCAGAATGTTATGCTTATTTCTGAGGAAGCTGCTGCCATTTCTAACACTGTTAGCCCCATTTTTTCCTGTCAAAAAGAAACAGAAAACTAAACAAGTATCTACTCCTCAAAATTTCTTAGGCAGGAGTAGTTTAATGGGTCTGGCTCAGGGTTTAATTCAGGCTATTGATCCTTCTTATAAGGTGGTTTCTGTTAAAAGAAAGAGGGATACCTCTTCTCCTGAAGAGATTCAAGATTTTGAATCTGGACAGGAAGATGAAGGAACAGATATGGGTTTTCTCCATAGTTTTCAGATTCAGACTCAGAGAAGAGCTCAGTTTCTGATTCTCCATGTGTGGGTTTCTCTTTATTTGAGAGCATTCCAGAATGTAAAGTGTTTTCAGTGAAGGACAATAAAGCTATTGCAAGCATAAAGACAAAAAAGTAAAAAAGTCATGAGCAGTCAGAAATCATGTAACTGAAACAAGAAGTTATGTACTCACCATAACGTTTGATGTATGTAGTCCATCTCGCCTCACATTCTTACTCATGGGTTCAGAGTCGAGAGAATGTCGGCTCCGACTCGGCCATACTTTTAGCTCAAAGTCTTTCTATTGGCTGGGCTAAGATGGTATCCCATGCTGCACTGCTCTCTATCTCCAGATCTAGTTTGCTGTGAGCACCAGCACTCATTCTCCATGCATAACAACACCTAAGGAAGGAAGAACAAACCAAGAATGAAGGGAACTCTGAAACCAGGCCTAACCTCCAGATCCTCCAGGATGGGGGAAGGTGGGGGGGGGGGTAAGAAAGAATGTGAGGCAAGATGGACTACATACATTGAACGTTATGGTGAGCACATAACTTCTTGATGTTATGTAGTCCAATCTCGCCTACATTCTTACCCGTGGGACAGTGTCCCCAGCACCTAAATCCTGGGAGGCTCAGTGGAAAATACTCCTGAGAACTGAGGAACCAAAGGAAGACCTGCCTCTAGATACCACATCTAACTTGTAATGAGTAACAAAAGGTGTGAGGAGATGCCCAAGTAGCCGCAGCACAAATATCATCCATAGACAATCTTGCCTGAAAAGCTATAGATGTAGATACAGACCAGGTAGAGTGGGCCTTCACTCGGAACGGTAAATCTCTTCCCCCCGAAGTATAAATGAAAGAAATACAACTGGAAATCCAACTGGACAACGTGACTTTGGAAACAGGAGACCCAATTCTGTTTTCCGAAAATGAAACAAACAACTGATCAGATTTTCTGAGGTCCTTTGTTCTGTGCAAATAAAATCGTAATTGTCTGTGCACATCCAACTGATGAAATTTGAATTCTGCCTTGTTTGAGAACTGAGGAAAAGACACTGGCAATTCAATGGATTGGTTAAGGTTACTAGCTGATGCTACTTTGGGAAGAAAGGAAGGATTCAGTCTGAGAGAAACCATGTCCTTATGAAAAATCAAATGAGGATGTTTGATTGATAAAGCTTGAAGCTCCGAAACGCATCTGGCTGACATGATGGCTACCAAAAAGACAGTCTTCCAAGTTAAGAATTTTAAATCACAAGTGGCTGCAGGCTCAAAGGGGGGTGAAGTAAGACCCTGTAGAACAAAGTTTAAGTCCCAAGGCATAACATGTTCAGAGACAGAAGGACGAAGCAACAAAGTGCCCTTCAGGAAAGCCTTACAGAGTCTATGTGCCATTAGGCTAGGTTCGTCTGTGATATGAAAGGTAGAAATCGCCACCAAATGGACTTTAATGGTTGCAGCAGCTGAACCCTGGTTGAAAAGCATAGAAAGGAACTCCAGTACTGATGAGATTGGAGCTGTGTAAGGGTCAATCTTTTTGGCATGTGCCCAAATAGAAAATTTCTTCCATTTGCTGTAATAAATCTTCCTGGTCGAAGGCTTATGAGAGGAAGACAGAATATGAACCACCTCTGGCGAAAATTGGTGAAGCCTAACTAATGACGGAAGTGGAGTAGCCAGGATGTCAACCAGAGGGTCCGAAGAGAGGAATGGAGCTGCCCTGACATGTGAGTCAGTAAGTCTGGTTGTGGGTCCAGAATCCAAGGAGCGTCCATGAGAAAAGGATAGAGAAAGAGGAACCAAATTTGATGAGGCCAGTGTGGAGCAATCAGAATCATTTTCCTTCCCAAGGATTGTGCTTTCTGAATAACCTTTGACAGCAAGGGAACCGAAGGGAAGGCATATAGTAGACCGGAGGGCCAATTGTGGACTAGAGCGTCACTGGGTGATTCCCCCTGAGGGGGGATAAGGGTGAAGTAGCTGCTGCATTTGGCATTGAGGAGGCTGGCAAAAAGGTCGCAGCAAGGCTGACCCCACCTGTAGAAAATCTGCTCCGCAACTTGATAGTTCAGGGACCACTCATGAGGCATCAGAATAGCTCTGCTTAGCCTGTCTGCGATCACACTGGACTTCCCCGGAATGTGCATTGCTACCAGAAAACGTCCGGAAGACACTGCCCACTGCCACACTCACATGGCCTCTCTGCAAAGGGGATACGACTTGGTTCCTCCCTGTTTGTTTAGATACCATACCACTGACATATTGTCTGAGTGGATTGCAATAGTCCCGAGAGGAAGAAAGCTCTGAAGTGCTTGCAATGCTAGTAGCACTGCTCTCATCTCCAGGACATTGATATGCAGATGCATCTCGTGCTCTTGCCACATGCCTTGGACTGTCCTGCCTAGATAATGCCCCCCTCCCCCATTTGGGAGGCATCCATGGTCACCGTGGCAACAGGAGGCGAAGGAACAAAGGGCTTTCCTGCATTGAGGGTGTCGGTGTGAAGCCACCAACTGAGATCCTGTTTGCACCTGTCTGTGAGTAGAATAGGGTGAGAAAGTGGAAGATGTTGAAGAGACCACTGGGCGAAGAGTAGCCACTGAAGGAGCCTCATATGTAACCTTGCCAGGGGGACTAACATAATCGTAGCAGCCATCATCCCCAACAATTGGAGGACCAATCTTGCCTTCACTATTCTCAGAGGGAGCAAGGCGTAAGCCTGTTGTTGTAGGACTCTGAGTCTTTCCTGTGGTAGAAATGCCCGCATGAGGATGGTGTCTAATTCAGCGCCTATAAAAGTGACATGCTGCGAGGGCAACAAGGCAGATTTTTTCCCAGTTCAAGGTGATGCCCAACTGTTGACATTGGTTGATAGTAGTGTCTCTGGTCTGAAGTAGCAGATGCCTGGTGGTGGCAGTAAGGAACCAGTTGTCCAGGTATGGAAACACTTGGAATCCATGACATCTCAAGTGAGCAGTCACCACTGCCATGCATTTTATAAACATCCTGGGGGCTGTGGTGAGACCAAAGGGCAGGGCTCGAAACTGAAAGTGACTGGCTCCCAGCCGGAAGCGTAGGTGACTTCTGGATGCACTGTCCATCTTTATGTAGTAGTAAGCATCCTTGGGGTCGATGGAGCACATCCACACTTCTTTTTCCAACAATGGGAGACTAGACTGCAACGTGACCATTCGGAACTTGGAGTTTTGCACATGGGTGTTCAATCGGCTGAGATCCAAAATGGGTCTCAGGTCCCCTGTCCTTTTCGACACCAAAAAGAATCTGGAGTAAGTCCCTAATCCAATCTGGTCTGAGGGGACATGTTGGATGGCTCCTTTTTCTAGCAGCTTTGAAACTTCTGAAGCTGCAGAATCCCTTTGACTGGGTGGAACATCCGGGATTTTCTTGATTAGAGGGGGATTTGATGAGAAGGGAATGACATATCCTCCAGAAATTATTCATAGAACCCATTGGTCGTGGGTGATATCTTGCCAGGCCTCCGGGTATAATGAGATTCGACCCCCGACAGTCGGGTCTCCCATCAGAAGCAGCAGTAGGGAGAACCACATAAGGAATCATGGTCTCCCGAGTTGTGAGGGCCTTCTCTGCCCCTAGGGCAGCCTCTACCTGAATAACCACCCCCTCTCCTGCCTCTAAAGGGGGGCTCACCTTGTGCACCAGGAAAAAACCTCTGTGATTTCATGAACCACATCTTTCCACCCCTCTGGGCCTTGGGATAATGCCTAGAGGGAAGGGAAAAATGGACTCCTATGGCAGACAGTTTTTCCCACTTGCTCGCACCTAGTGAGAGTGTCTTTCACCTTGGTTCCAAACAAAAAGGAACCATCAAATGGGACATCCGTGAATGTAGACTTGAAGGCCTCCGTGAAATGGCAAAGGCGCATCCAGGCATGTCTCCTAAGAGGGACTCCTGAACTTGCTACCCTACTCACTCCCTCAGCTGTGTGGGAGATCAGCCTCATGGAGGAGTTTGCAATAGAATTGAGGGTAGACATCTGAGCGTTGACCTTCTGAGCCACCGCCTCAGAAACGTTACCCGTAAGAGTATCTCCAAGCTCCTTTAGGAGATCTCTCTGGAGCCGTGTAAAGTGTGATAAGTAATTCAGTGACCGCAAAGTAAAGGCCGCTGAAGAAAACGTACACTTCCCATACTGGTTCATACTCCTAGACTCCTTGTTAGGGGGATGGACGGTGGAAGAAGTCTCAGCTAATTCCTTCTGGTTGGCTGCTGCCACCATCATGGCATCCACAGAAACTCCCTTGGATAGAAATTCCTTATCAGGAGGGGCAGACAAAAATTTATTGGGTCTCCTGGGAACAGGTTCCACAGAGTCAGGGGGTTTCCCACACCCTTTGACAAATCAGATCCAGAAGCTCGTCGAAGGGTGGAGACACCCAGGAGGCAGAGGGCTGAACACAAAGGCATTCAGTAACACTGACTCCTCTTCAGAGGGGGCTTTGGATGGCCAGTCACCTCTTTGCTTCAAAATCTCTAGGATGTCAGAGAAAGAACCATGCTCAGAGGATGACTTAGGGGACCCTTCCGATTCCTCAAGGTCGGTGTCTGATGTGAGAGACTCATCTTGGGAATCTATGTGCTTCCGCTTGCATGTTCTCTTTCTGGGTGACTCCTCAGGCAAAAACTCTGAGGGGCCCTCAGAAATATGGGGACCACTCGTGGGGGTACCCTTAGGCCTTGGGGCTCTATTGTCCAGAGATAGATGGCGATCAGAGACCTGCACCGGTGCTGTAGGGGACAGAGTGACCGAACCATATGATGCCGCTGACGACCTGACCAGTGCGCTCTGCATGGCCTCAAAAGCTGGTCCTCCCAGATCTGAAGATCAACCAGCCTCCGAAGCCAAGACAGGAGTCAAGCTTCCTCATGCCGAAGCACCGAGAGGGAGGCTAGGAGCTGAGAGGTGTCCCGAAGCCTCTCCCTCAGGTCCGATCAATGAATCCTGAGTCCTGAACCCCGTGACAGTGCCAACGGGGTCGGAGCTGATGTCGGAACCAATAAGCCAGGAGGGGCTGTCAGAACCAACCTAGGGACATCACACAGAGCCGAGCACTCTGGCTCCGAAAGCTGAGATGCGCTCAGAGGAGGAAGTATCGATGTAGGTTGAGGGACCGGCTCCAGAGCCAACTGGGTCAGAGCCGAAAACAATTTTGCCAGTACCGGTGACTGAAGAAGTCTTTGCACCACTCTATCGATGTCCACATCCGATAAGATCCTGTAGGATTTGGAGGATAGGGAAGGAGATCGAGACCTCCTCTCTGAAAGAGACCTGCGAGGAGGAGATCCTGGCCTAATGCTAGGCGACCGGCTCCAGACAGGCTCCAAGAAAATTGGAACTGAAGCAGGTTCCATAACCACTGACACTTCCTGTGGCCCCGAGGACAATAGAGCCGAGGATGTCATTGAAGATTTTGCTGTTTTCTCCGGCAGCTCCGAGGATACTGATGGAGCCGGGGATTGCTTTTTAGCCTTAGAAGATTTAGCTTTTGATGGTGAAGCATTAAAGTTGGAAGCACTCTCCAAACCCTCCTCGAAGGAGGGTTTCAGAAGTCCCTTCAAAATCAATTTGTTCTTCCTTTCCTGAAGAACACGTGGGCTAAAGGCATGACAAAAACTACATGATTCCTGGAGGTGAATCGTTCCCAGACAGTACACACAAACAGAGTGTCCATCAGTGATGGACATCTTATAACTGCACTTGGAGCACTTTTTAAAGCCTGAGGGCTTATACTCCTTAGTATCTTTAGACATAGTTACCACAAACACCAAGTAACTAACTCAAAACTAGACCAACGGTCAAACAGCCATAAGCATGGGAACAGGACAAACAGACAGTACACTACAAAGACCACTAACTAAAATGGTCCTTTGACACAAGTACAAGGGGGAGGACTAATTCCACTAATTTAAACGGATTTAGCCTAAGGGAAAAAGTTAGCACACAAGGAAAGCAAGGGGACAGACTAAGTCCTCTAACTGACACGGGCCTAGCCCATTGGAAACAGCTAGTGGGATACCACAAGAACACGCTATAAGAAAAAAAAACAAATTTTCCACAACACAGTCAAGAAAGACACACAAATAGCTACGAAAATAGCTTTTTTGCAAAAAACTTCTCTGGTATAAAGAAGAAAAGGTACTTAGTCACAGCCAAGATCGAGACCACGTCCAAGCTACACGAGCAACAAATGAGATCTGGGGATAGAGAGCAGTGCAGTATGGGATACCATCTTAGCCCAGCCAATAGAAAGACTTTGAGCTAAAAGTATGGCCGAGTCGCAGCCGACATTCGGCTCCGAACCCACGGGTAAGAATGTAGGCGAGATTGGACTGCATAACATCACTTGATGTCCTTAAGGGGTCATTTGCATATATCCCATGGGCCTCCATTATAGGAAGTTTAAAAAAAAACTCTAGCTTGGCTGTGTTTTTCTTACAGTTTTTACCAAATGGTTTGTCCATGTGAACTTTTTACATTTTGGCTTGGAAGTACTAGTGCAGGACATGCATCACTCATGATTCTGTTTGTCTGGTGTCTCTGAAACTCTGGTATGCAGTGATTTCAGTATGGGTCTTTCACATGTGCCCCATAGATGTCTCCTATTATTTCCATCTTATTTAGATTGTCAGGTTGGAGCTGCATTTTTAATCTTTGGTTGGGGTTGCACTTAAAGTAGAACAATTGTTACTGATAATAATGGGAAGATAATTACAAACTGCGGGCTGAGTCACTGGACATTCATTGCTACTATTTCTGTATTAATTATGATGTTTAAACAAAGCTGTGGTTTATCAAAAGTTTGTGTTTTGATTTTGGGTAAGAAATTAGGCAACACATATATTGATGGTGTTGAATGGATTATGTAAATTACAGAGGGAATGGTACATTTGTAGTATATCATTATGCTACATTAGCAACATAAAGTCAAGCAAATGTGAAGTATTTATCCCACGTTTTCATTGCTGCAGATGCTGCCACAACTGTCACTTGGAGTAAGGCCTTCAGTGTCTACCTCTTTGTCTCTTCCTTTGCCAATCACTTCTCCATATTCCTCTCAAAGCTAACATACCCTTTTCTGAAGTGTAGTATTGGTTACAGGTCTAGCACTTTTAACATACTTTTTGCTCTGACTCCTGTCAGCTCTGAGCTATCAGTTCCAGCTGTGGCCCTATTTATTGAGTCCCGTTCTTTGTTTGTAGCCTTGCCAGAACCAAAACCATTCATCAGCTGGGTCCATCCTTCTCTAGGGGAACTGTATTTATAGAGCAAAGGTTAGGGATTGGGCGGGGTGGGTGAGAAGACACAGCAGATTAATAGAATGCACTGTATTTCTTGTAATAGTCTGTTTGCTTTTTTCCTCATGAAAGCAAGCATGCAATGCATCTTTCCTGCTACAGAGAATACTCAGTCATGTTTCAGGCTGTTCACATCTGCTTGTGCCCTAACAATGTGAATCCTTGTAGATATTACTAACATCCAGAATCAGCCATTATTATACAGTTGTGCTCCATATACCTTCCACTGGCAAAGGAAATCTGGTTTTAGTCACTCAGCTCTTCTTCCTCCAGCCAACGTTTTAGCTCTGGGGCTTCCTTGCCAAACCAAGCTAGTAAGTTTGGAAGCAAACACCCTGTTCCTCTTGTACCTGCTAAACCAGTCTAACCCTTCAAATGAAATATTGTTCTAGAAGTCCACAAAACACATGATGAATACATTCTGCTGAAAATATAAAATATGTCTGAAGTCAAAGTTTGCCAAAAAATATGCAGGTTTTTCTATGCACTGCTTCTGAGGAAGATCAAGGTAGTATTTGAAAGCTTAATTTTTGTGCCCAATATAAGTTGAATGAACCAAGTCTGGTATTGCAGAAAGTTTTGTTTTTGGTATGTCAGTGTTTCCTTTTGTGTTTTTTTTTACCTCAAAACCACTCATATTTGGTGCTGTATTATTTTACAAAGCGATATAAAAGCAAGCACATTTGCAAATATATGTTCAGTTTCTTTTTATAGTCCTATGTTCTTAAGCATTTTTCCTTCCAAAAAAAGTATTTTATGTTGATACTGGGTATTTAAAGTTTATTTATTTATTTGCCATTTGTTAATCAGGCAAGTATAGTGGTCCAAAGAAATGACTTGAGCCATACAGGTAGCATCACAATACAAAACTGAAGAATTTACAGAGTACAAATTCAAACTGCAAGGTTAAACAATGCAAAACTGATCAAACAAGTTACAAACTACAACTTGCAAGATAAAAACTAGAACACAAAACAGCAAAAAAGGGGCACTTACTGTAGATGGTACAACTGAGAGAAATATAGAATGCAAATTACTAAGTGGAGAAAAACTTGAATAGATGTGATATGCTTGAGAGAAGCATTCAGTGGCATTAGGCTTATTTATGCACATGGCATGATAATGTATAGTAATAAGAATTACGTAAAAGAAAAAAGCCTGATAGTGTAATATATGTCAAATACAATGTAAATGACAAATTATGGAGAAAAATTAACAATTACTTAATACTCACTTCTCTCACATCCAGTATAGTCCTTTGTTGTGTACTGAAGGGGAGGGATTAGGTATATTGCAGGAGAAAGGGGGAGAGGAATAAAGTATATTAACCAGTGTCTCTGAAGCAATTACATTTGTTTTCATTAAGTAGGTGAGAAAAGAGTGACTTCTTGAAAGTTATGAGACTGTCTGCCTGCTTAATGTCTTCAGGTACTGAATTCCAGCAGGCAAGGGCATGTTTTGAAAGGAGGTTTTGAGACATGAAGTGCACTGTATTTGATGTGCAGTTTATTCACCACAGAGAAGAACAGTATCTTTGTTTAAGATGTTTCTGAGTGAGTGTGTTGAGCAGATGTATGGCTCTGTCAACCACTGGTAGCCAACTTACTTTACTGAGAGCAAGCCTTTGATGTTCAAACTCTGCTTGAGGTGTATGAATCTCAGTGTTTGATTTTCATTTTGTTGGAGGAGCTCATGGCAATGATGGGCAGCCCATGTTCAAATCAAGGGAGCAGTACATTAATGGCTGTGGAACATTGTGCTTCTACAGTGAGAAGATAAGGAATCCTATAGGAAAGTCTGTGTTGCACTATGACTTTGTGCATTTGGCATTTGACATGTTTATAAAAAGACAGATCAAATAGAATGCCAAGGTGTCTTTGCTCAGTGACACAAATAGAAGGATACCAGTAGGATCTGTGATGATGAAATTCTGAACTAGCCTGAGTTTTTGTTGTGTACCATACAACATCAAATAATGTTTGCGAGTGGTGACAATCAGATTATGCCAGCTTCGGAAATTTACTTATTTTATTTATTTTTTTATTTAAATTTGTTGACCGGGAGTGTCCGACTGGACGTGGGTCCATTTTCAGCGGAGGCCCGGGGAGAAAAGCTCCACAGTAAAATAAACAGACAGTAGTTACATTGGATTACATAGTGATTAACAATTTAACATAGAAATTACTTACAACATATTTACAGATGAAGAACATAGTACATCAGTAGACAACTAGAATCTTTATCTGTGAAGTACATAACAGGCATTAACAAATGTAACAATGAGAAGTTCCTGCTGTATAATAAGTACTAGGCTTATGAGCATCTGAGCTTGCTATCATCAAGGTAGTTAGTGGAGGTGAAAGAAAGGTAGTAGTTGGATGGGGTGGATGATATTAGAGTGGGAGTTGCAAGGGCATAGCCAGCATGTTTTTAGGTGCGCTTTTAATAAAGTTTTGAAGTTGGTGCATGATGGTATGGAGGTAATTGTGGGTGGGAGTGAGTTCCATAATTTGGCTATGGCGCAAGAGAATAGTGCTTCACCAGCAGAGTTATTGGCTTTAGTGATCTGCAAGTGATTTTTGTTGCTGGATTTTAGTGGTCTGGTGGTGCGATAGGGTTGGAGTAGATTCTGGAGGGATGGGACATTTAGTGGATGGTTTACTAGTTTGTGGGTGAGTGAGAGTTGATACCACTGAAGGAGGTGAGGGAGTTCAAGCCAGCCCAGTTCAGCAAGTGAGAGACAGTGGTGACTACGGTAGGATGCCCCTGTGGCGAATTTTGCGATTTTGTTGTAGCAGGTCTCTAGCTTGTTTAGATCACATTGTCTTAGGTTGGTATATATTGGAGAGGCATAAAGTCGGATGGAGATAAGGTGGGAATTTGCTATTGAAATCTTTGCTGCTTTGGTGAGAAATTGTTTATTTCTGTATAATGCTCCTAGTTTTTTGTGGCCTTTTTTATGGTCATGGATATGTGAATGTCAAATTTTAGTTTATTGTCTATTTCCACTCCTAGCAATTTGGTGTGTTCAGTTGGGTATATAGTGGTGTTGTCTTTTGCTGTGATGTTAAAGTGAGAGTTGTTTTGAGTATGTTTGGTGGGTTGGAAGATGAGTAGTTTAGTTTTGTTTGGGTTGAGTATTGATTGGGCATCGGATAACCATGTTTCAACAGAGGAAAAGGCTTCCTGTGTGACTTTTTGCAGTTTGGGTAGGGACTGGGCTGAGCAGATGATGGTAGAGTCATCTGCATATTGGATGAGTGTGCCATGTTTGGTGGCAGAGGCTAGATTATTGGTGTAAACAGAGAAAAGTAGGGGTCCAAGGATGGATCCTTGGGGAACCCCTATGGAGACAGGTAGTTGGGGAGATATGTCATTCTGCCATACAACGGTTTGTTGGCGGTCAGACAGGTAACTCTGAAACTAGTTGGTGACTGATTGTGAGAAGGATAGGTTATTGAGGACAGAGATAAGTTGTTTGTGTGGGACCATGTCAAATGCTTTAGATAGGTCTAGGAAAGTAGCAGAGGAGAGATAGCCATTGTTTCTATGCTGAAGGATAGTGTTAGTAAAGGAGAGTAAGGCAGTGGTGGTGCTATGGTTTGGTCGGAAACCATGCTGAGTACTGGAAAGGAGGTTGTTAGTAAGGAGGTAGTGTGAGACCTGAGAGTGTATGCATCTCTCTAGTATTTTGGAGAGTGGAAAGAGAATAGCTATGGGGCGGTAATTGGTTAGTTCTGCAGAGGGTCCGCCTTTGTGGAGGGGAATTATATGTGAGACTTTCCACAATGTGGGAACGTAACTTTCTGACAGAGATCGGTTAATCAAGATGGATACTGGGTAGGCCAGAGCATCAGCTGCGATTTGTAGGTATTCACTTGGGAGGTTGTCTGCTGCTAATTTGGTGGGTTTAAGTTTAGTTAAGAGTTTTTTTATGTTGGAGGTAGATACAGGAGAAAAAGAGAAGGCAGTGGGGAGATTACTAGTTGAAGGTGTGGGTTGGAGGGGAGGGGGGGTTGTGTTGTTTAGCTAGTGATAGTATGGTTTCGGTGAAGTGTGTGTTGAATGAGTTAGCAATATTTTCTGAGGAGTGAGGGATGTTAGGAGGAGGGGTACTGACTTTACCTGGGTGGAGTATGGAGTTTATGGAGGACCAGAATTGTTTGGGGCTGTGTTGTGAGGAGTCTAGGGCAGACTGGTAGTATTGGAATTTGTCCCATTTTATTAACTTTTTGACTCTATTGTGTAGTTCTAGGAATTTCTGTCTAGCTGCGGGGGTTTTGGTTTTGCGCCAGTGCTCCCAGGCTTTATCCCTGTTTTTCATTTCTGACTTAGTGGTTTTCTGTAGCCATGGGGAGGGTTGTGCTTTGGTTCTGGAAAATCTTATGGGGGCATGGCAATTAAGAATGTTCAGGAAGGTAGTATTAAAAGATTCAACTGCGTCATCTAGACTGAGGTACTTTAGAGCATGCCAGTTACATTCTTTGAGGGATGAGATGAATGTGAGTGGGTTAAAGTTTATTTTTTTACGTATTTGACGATAGATAACAGGTTTAGCTTGGTACAGGTATTTTTTGAGTAGGAATGTTGGGGAGTGATCACTGAGGCTATCTGATAAGCAGCCTGTTATATATGACTGGGGTTCTTACTGACTAGTATCCAATCCAGGGTAGAGTGCTTGCTGGAGTTTTTATTTATCCTTGTTGGTGACTGGACTAGTTGGGTGAAGCCATGAAGGTGTACATGATGGGTTGGATTGTTGCCAGAACAGGATTGCCAGTCAATATTGAAATCACCTAAGATGATAGTTTCTTGGGGGAGATGGTGGGTAGACCAGCTGAGGAGGTTTTCTAGTGGAGGGATGTTTTGGCCAGGTGGGAAGTAGCATCCAATTATGTTGATGGTTTTGTTTCGTTTAATTTTGAGGTTGGTATATATTATTTCTTCATTGCCTATTTGTGGAGCTGATGATTTTAAGATCTGGATGTTTAGATGTTGTTTAAATATTATAGCTACACCGCCTCCTTTTTTGTTTAGCCGGTCTTCTCTTAGTATGCCGTAACCTGTATGGAGTATTTGCTCACTGGTAATGTGAGGTTTTAGCCAGGTTTCTGTCAGGACGACTATATCTGGGGAGTATAAGTCTATGGTGGCATGGAGTTCATGGACTTTGTTGGATATACTTCTAATATTTAGGCTTAGTAGAAGGAAGTCACTTGGCTTTCTATTGGCTGTAATTTGGGAGAAGTTGTGGTTTCTAGTCTGATTATGAGGATTGGGGTTGGAGATGGTAGGGCCAGGGTTGGGGTGGATGTCTCCACTTAGGGCTAGTTTTGATATGCATGAGATTATTAGTTTTCTCAGTTTTGAATGTGTTTGTTTATAAGGAAATTTTATGATTGTTCTCTGTGGGTAATAGGTATGGTGGGAGGGTTACTATGTTAAGTTGTAGGGATGCTTTACGTTTGAGTAATATAGTTGGTAGAATATGTGGGGGGTGCATAGGGATGGTTCTTGAGCTGGTGGGAGGGGAGATGAGTAAGGGGGAGACATGGGTGGTGGTGTGAGTAGTAGTACAGTGGTAGTGGTTGAGTGGGGGGAATGATGGAGCTTTGGTAGGATGTAAGATATGCAAGGAGAGTGCATGTAGTGAGCAAAGGAAAGGTATGCTTGTACATGTCAGTTGAGGAGGTGTGATAATAGAGGGAATATGGAGGAGGTAGTGTTGGGTTAGTGCTGTGATTGGCTATTGGAAAGATGGGAGGGGTTTGAGTGCAATAAAGGTGGGACCACTGGGGGCGGGAGGGAATAGGGGGCAGGGCGGGGAGCGAAGCTGGTAGAGACCCTGTTAGGTTCTTGTATTAAGGTCTGGAAACAATCACAAAGCAAGACAAGTATGTGTTAAGAACAAGCACAATTGACCAAGGACTGCTCTGAAACTGTAAGTCTTGTCTTAATTTCTCAGGTGGAAAACCAGGATAACCTTGTATCGGTAGGCTACTGTGGTATAGTTTAAATAAACAAACACACAGTATTGATCAGTTATGGATACTATTTGCTAACAGAAGGGAATAAGAGAAAGTGGAAGATGTGTGTGGTGGTGGTGGTGGGGGGGCTGCTTACAGCCAAAGCACAGTGCTCTCCAGGGGAAAATGAAGATTGGCTCAAACAGTTAGACACATACTCAAAGTTAACTGTAGCTGTTTGCAGACAGTTCAGACCCGGACTGCACTTTTCTTATAGGAATGTTAAAGGTGTTAAAGGAAATGAAGTCAGCTTGAAGTTCTTTTTGCTGGTGAGAAGCAGACATATTAACTTTTTTTTTTATTTAAAAGAATGGATTTGGGGTGTCTAAATATATGTATTTTGTATTATGTTTTTAATTTTTCTTGTGTTTTATAAGAAACTGTATGGTTAGGGTATTTGTGCTGCTTTGCTTTCAGAAGTAATTGGTTAATGTTCACATGATTATTTTAGGTATTTAAGCAGGTAGTTTTCTGAATTTTTTTATCTGATGAAGTTTTGCAGTAAGCAGAACAGAAGCACTTACTCTTTGTATGTAGAATAAAGTTTTATTGTTTTGGTGGTTTATTTGGCTGTTTTTCGGTTCCTTTTTTTGGCTTTAACTTTAAGAACAATACTGTCAGCATAGAGCAGGCAGTTAGTATGTGTGGGAGATCCCACGGAGAATCATTTAGTAAGAATAAAAACAGCAGTGGGCTAACAACAGAGCCCTGTGGAACACTTTTGTCAAATGAACCTATAATATGAAGGAACGAATCAAAAGATAGTTTTTAAACCGCTGCAGAACATCAAGACAGAATCTTATCTCACTAAGTTCCTGAATTAATAGGGAATGACTGACTGTTAAAAAGCCTTTCTTAAGATCTAAGAAAATGCTCCAGAGAACTTACCTTGCTCCATGTTGGAGAAAATTTGATCTGTAAGAGAGAATGGCTCTGGTAGTGCAGTAGTTAGGGCAGAAACCATGTTGTCACTAATTCAGAATATCATACTTGGAGATGTAGTCGAGTAATTGATTATAAATAATTTTGTAAAACTCTTAGTAAGGGGAAAAAGGTAAAAGACTGGATGCAAATTATTGGCAGAGGTAGGGGTGATGATTTTGGGTAGAGATATGACAAAGCCATGCTTAAAAGTGTAGGGAAGAAAACCAATAGTGAACGTTATGTTAAAAATAAAGACAATGGATTTGTTGAGTAATTTGCAGCTGAACCAAAGTATATCAAGATAAATGGAATGGAAGAAGAGCTGATATGAGGACTCAGTCTTCTCTTGCTGTTTTTCAACTTCAGTTCTGGTAATCATAAACAGAAATGGGAGTACTGCAATAACTTTTTGTAGGGGAATAGATGGTAAAAACTGGGGTGGATTAGTGAAAATAGGACGGGTATTATTAGGTGGGGAACAGAGGTTATTTCTTATTTTAGATGGCATAGAGATAGGTAGTTTGGAGCTACAGCTGGACTTGAGGAAGAGACCTGATCATTTTAGAGCATTCCAGAATTTCTGCGGAAGTCCTATTGTGGTCCTTTGTGAATTTTCCTGCAAAACTCAGCTTTAACCTTGCTAGTTGCTAATGTTGTCTATTGTTGTCAGGTTTAGAAGGGTGTTATTTCAAGTCAGACCAGGAGTCGCCTCTAAGTTCTATAAGTTTTTATTTATTTATGTTAGTGGGAAGAGACAATCTTGACTGGGAGTAAGAATGTTGTAAAGAGTAAAACAGATGAAGTAGTATCAATGCAGGAAGAGAGGGGAGCTCAGGTGGTACTGAGAAGTTCAGGAATGAGGAATGGCAGCAGAGCTGTTTGTGATGGTTCTGGTATGGTTGATTTGGGAAGTTTTTTTTTAACCTTTGAGGGGCCATGTAGTAGAAATTGGACAATGGTCACTGAGAAAATTAGAGAATACATGAAGGTCAACTACTTTAATGGGAATTTTGTGAGTACTAGGTCAAGAAGAGAATGTTTGGGCATAATTAGGTGAGTCTCAACAGAGACCATCTGGATGAGATTGTGGGAAGCAAAAATTTGAGTTGTTGTTTTAGTGGACCTAACCAACCTATATTTATGTCACCTGTTATGAGAAGTGTGCAGTGTCTTGTATTTTGTCAAATACTAGAAAGTGCGGTTTCAAATATGTAGTGTAAGAGGGATGTGGCACAAAAACAACAGAGATGAAAAGTTTAGTGTGTCCACAAAGAAGAACTCAAACAAATATCCAGTTATGGCCATTTTTGCTGTTCAAATTATTTTTACCAATTAGTATATGATTGAAATTAACATCCTTTTTAATGAGCAATGCTACACCACCTCCCTGATGGATGGAACACTGGTTATTAGTAATTATAATGCAGTTGTTGGAAAAAAAGATTGTGTGATATGATAGCAGACCTTATGCCAAGTTTCTGTTAGAGCTCTATAATTAGATGGGTTTAGCTGAGACCAGCATTTCAGTTGAGAACATTTGTTATTGATACAACAGATGTTAAAATAGCCAAGGGACATGTTTTAATTAGTCTGGAAGGTTGAGAAGTAGACAGAAGAGGACCTGGGTTAGAAAGAATGTCACCTGCGAGTAATAGGAGAGAAGAAATAATAACAAGATATTGCAGTATTTCTTGGTAACATTAGCTAAATTGAGTCTTTGTAGCAGGTATGTACTAATAAAATGGGATTTCTTAGTAAGAGGAGGTGCTGAAATGAGAAAAGAAGTCCACCAAATAAGGGGAAGTGTATGTATAAAGGTTTAGTAGTGTTGGTAGTGGGAATAGCTTGGGAGGGGAATGTCACGTAACCTTTATACAGTGTGTAAGAAAAATAGGTGATAATAAGTAGAATGATAGTGTAAAGAATAAGCATAATTTTACAAAGTGAATCCTATGGAGAGCTGGTGATAGCTGGAAAGTGAGAAAGAAGAGTTGGAACTAATAATGGGATTTGAAGTCAGGAGTGTTGTAGAGGTAGTTAATAATTTTTTAATAAAGAACAATTAATACATTAGCTTTGGTGGGTAAATAACTGGGTAAATAAGAGAGCAGCTGAGTGGCTTAAGTAGCTTTTCTAGTAGAGTAAAAGGGTAGATGCAGATGCAGAATTAAAAAGTAGAGTTAAGACCGTAGCATAGATGAATAAAAGGGCTGTTGAGGTAGACGGGATAATGTGCAGAGGAGATACAGGTTGATGACTGATGGATTGGTGGAAGTATGTGGAGTTTCAGGTTTATAGGTCTGAGTTGAAGGAAGAAGCCACACAGTGATTAACTGGAGAAGGGAGTCAAAATAGTATAAATTAAATTAACTTGAGGTGGGTGGGAATAGGGAAGGCTAGTTTCATATATTATCCCCCTTTTATTGCTTACCTCTGTAAGGATAAATATATTTAGCTACTGAAGTGACTTATCACAGATTAGTCAATCTGCTATTACTGAATTTATTTCATTATTTATTTATTTACTTGTATTTGTTTTCCAGGGTAGAACACTGATCTCCATAGACCTTTTTCAGACTCAGCCCAGGAGTAGTTCTGGTAAAGTTACTTGCTCAGAGTCACACGGTTAAGCAATGAAAGCATAGGGAATCAAACCTCGCACCACTGGATTGCAGGAAACAGCTCATTAACAGCTCCTTAATCCTCTAAGCCAACCACCAGATATTACCTGTAAATTGAACTGTTGGGAATATTTGCACAATTCTGCTTGCAGTTATATAGGTTTACAGATTCACATGTTCATAATAGGCTGTTGATCAAATCAATAATTTTGGCCTAGCCTAGTTACACAAATTAGCTACTGCCCAATTTCTCCCCCTTTCAGTGTATGTTTTAGGGACTAAATCAGTGGTGACTTTATGGTTTCTCATTCATTTGTCCCGGTTATGTTTGAAGAGGATTAGAAAGATACTTCAAGACTTTGTAAGTGAGGCAAAGGTCTCCCTGAAAATCTGTAAGAAACAGAGAACAGAGAAAGTGTTTTAAATTGGGAGACATGCCCCTTATTTTCTTTGTGGGGAAATGTTGAAGTCTTTTTAGTAGAGTCATATGTTTAGACACATACATATTGAAATGACATTATATTATATTATGAGTCTGATAAGGGAGGAGTAGAGAGGAATGATAACTTCCCTCAACTTAAAAGATATATTCTTGGTAATTTGTCTGGTTAGATAAAAAGATTTCATGAAAACAGCAGATACATACAGATCAAAGGATAGTTCATTGTCAATGAAAGTACCCAGGTTTCTAATAACCGTGTCAGTTTTCAAAATGGTGTCATCAGTATGATAGGTGCAAGGATGCCCATTGTTGTCAAAGGATGCTATACTACATTTCTTTATATTTAGATTAAAGCCATATTAATATTTATTCATATGTGTTAGATCATCCTGGGTAATCTGGAAATTATCTGGAAGGTTTATGATAGCTCTGAGTTTGCAGTCATGCATTAACATGGTCAGCCACAGGCACTTAACATCAGCTTTGACATCAGAGAAACAAGTACCAAACAGAACTGGCTCAAGGACTGATCCCTGAGGGATGTAGCTAGTAATGAACAATTTTGATGAGCGTGCGCTGCCCTATACTAATATATTGGGTTCTGTCAATGAGCCAGTTTGTTAATTAGTAGGTTACATACAGTTCTGCATTTAGTTTTATTATCTTGTATATACTGCCAGAATATTTGGTGGTATCAAAGGCCTTTGCCAGGTCAAGGTAAGTGGTGTTCACACATCTGCCTGTATCTGATGTAGCAGTGACTTTTTCAAAAGACACCACTAGGTTTTAAAGGCAGGATCTAGCTTTAACAAACTCTAACTGATTTGGGTCAAGGAACAATAGACAGCTGATGTCCTTGTTAGTAAGTTCTGTAGAGACTCTTTCATTGTACTATTTGTAAATGCTGGAATCTTAGAATTAAGCTGTTCCTCACATTATGTGCAGATGTCTACCCTGGTCTTAATGTTAAAAGCCAAACTATGACCTGGTCATTATCAACACAGCAGATGGATATTACTTCACTTTCGCCCTAATCTAACACCAGCAGGACATACAGAAATGAATGCATTGTTATTATTTTTTGAGATAAGTAGGCAGATATTATTGCAGGATATGATTTGCATATCATCACAAGCATTTGCTCTTGTTGTAGTTGTATTCTGTTAGTAAGCAGAGTGCACACAAAGCCGGGACAGTCCGTGACATTAAGTTAGCCTGCATAATTCTTCTTTTCCTCTAACCCCTAGGTGCTCTGAATAGCAGAATTATTTATTTACTGCAAACTAACATAGACTACAGCCTTTTTCTCACATCTAATATTCTGAATGGTAAATTCCCAAGCTAAAAGGTGTTAAATAAACCACATTTAAAAGTAAAAATAAAAACAGTTTTAAGTTGTAAAACTCTGCTACTATAATACTGACCTAGTTATATGCAGTTTTTATTGATTGGCTCTGTAGACCAAGGCTCCTTTGTTTTCTGGCTGGCTCTCCCTGCTCCATTCACCCTTGCTCCACTTAGGCTCACTCTGCTCCCCTACCCTATCCCACCCCTGCTGTACCTAAATTTGTTTTCAGCTAGTCACTCCCACATGTTCCATTATCCAATCACACAAGTAACTTCGATTACATCACTCTTAATTTGTAATAGTCTTTTCTCCCAACTATTCCAACACAGCAATACATTTCTCAAGAAGCACTACTACTAAAGACATTTACCTGAACAACATGTTATCCTTCTACACTACTATCATAATGCTATCAATAGTAACACACCTCATATCACACCGCATTCTTCTAAATGAGTCAGCAGCCCCATAATACTCCTTTCCCCTAGCCACCACAGATAAAAATATCACCCTAGCTCTATAAAACTACTTACATAGATCAAATTACCTATCTATAAGCCCACAACAAAATATGACAAGTTTATAGTCAAATTCCTCAAGACCATAGCGAATTTAGCCACACAAATAACCCTTAGTGAAGATATTTATCCAAATCCTGGCACCAAAACCAACTTATTCCAACTTCATTCCCAATACGGCAACCAAAGTGTACTACATCTCTCTAGGAAAGGATTTGACTTTCTATTATTTTTTTCAGACACCTTTATTGAATTATCACTTGTGACACAGGCAAATTTACATTCATATAAAAGTAATAAAACTATATTAAAATAACCATTATAGCTCACATATATTGCTATATATCATATAACCTAAGCAATATTACATAAAGTATTCAATTCCTGCCTTTTTTAAACAAGCTCTTCCCTCGTGTTTCATCATCCCTTTCCACTTTGAATTATAATTGCCTGCTTGTGCTATGTATAGGAGTCTTAACTGTGTAGCTCTGAAATACCCTTCAAATGGGATAATCCGAATCCGCACTGTTCTACTGGAACAATCAGCTTATCCCACTTGACTCTTGCCATCTTCCCCTCCCAGATAAAGTACTTCAGCTCTTTATTAATTGTTACCCACACCTTTTCCTCTGGTTGATAAAAATATGCCTGACTGGTGTGTAAGACTAAAGGGACTAAAAACATTTTAACTGCTTGTATCTTACTATGCATATCCATATAACAAAGCTTCCATTTTCTCAGTTTTTATATTATCTTTTGTTTAGTCTCTTCCCACATATCCTTAGCTGCCACACTAGAATAATTTTTAATCCCTACTTCTAAATATTTCATTTTATCATGTCCCCATAAATATGGGTATTCCTGAACCAGTTCATGTGTGGGTACATAATTTACCGCTATTGCCTTTGTTTTAGTTTCATTAATTTTGTATCCAGAAAAGACTGAGACTGTCTCAAAATGTTCCACAACACTGTAATGTCTTTTTCTGGTTTTGTCAGGTACAAAATAATATCATCTGCAAATAAAGCCAGCTTTTCTTGACTACCATACTATGGTCTACTATCAAAAAACTGACGGTCAAAAAAAAATGTACAAAACATCGAACAGAACCTATGACTTCCTGCATAGTAATTAGGCATAAATGCCAAATCTGTTGAATGAATTCAGCAGATTTGACATTTATGTCAGATATTGAACATGACGTCAGTGTAGGTGCAGATGTAGGTTAAACTCCTACACTGGCATTCACGATTTAGCAGGGGGGCAAGCCCCCTGTACCCCCTGCAAACTATATATTCCTACTCCGAGATCGCACTACACTGAGGAAAGGGATACATTTCCCAATCTGCACTGTACCATGATCTCTACGCAGAACATCGAGTACATATCAGTGAATGCACAGTTGCATTCGCTATTTACTCTCGTTCTGCTAATGTTCGGCAACATGGAAACTGGCCAACTGCTGTTCGTCTTTCCATGTTCACCAAACCTGCCTTCAGCATTTTAATAGTAAACCCCATACCAATTATATCCTTGAATTTCTGAGTCCCTTATTTGCTTTGCCATTGGTTCTAAACACAATGCAAATAATAAAGGGGAAAGAGGACACTGACCTCCTATTATTAAACTTAAATCTTAGAAGTATTGTTCATAAAACCCAAGAACTTCACAACACCTTCTTTCTCTACTCACCAGACATAGCTCTGATCACTGAAACTGGGGTAAAGCCAGACATTAACAACAATGAAGTCCTACCCCCAGGATATAGTATTCATAAGGTAGACAGAAAGGGCAAAAGAGGAGGGGGAATAGCTATAATATTTTAAAATAGCCTTATTCTAGATGTCTTACAGCAAAATACTCCTGATTTGAATAATGCAGAAGTGATTTTTACTAAACTAAAGATCCACTCCAAGAAATATTTAAACATAATTGGTACCTATATACCTCCAGGAAATAATATTTCCACTCTAGAACACAGCCTATACTGGTCTTCAAAATCCCTGTCCCAGGAAGCAATTATTATGAGTGACTTCAACATAGATTGGTTTACTTGTAACTCACAAAACCCTACAGATCAAATTAACCTCCACAACTTCACCCAAATCATTCAAACTCCCACAAGAATTGACAAGTCATCAAATAGGCATTCCATTCTAGACTGGATACTAACAAAGAGACCTTCTCTCTCTATATACTTTCTAGATGTCTCCCAGACAGTTTCAGCGATTATCTTCCAACCTTCCTACTTGGGCAACAAATCTTTTTCTTCTTTCGGCTGCTCCCATCAGGGGTCGCCACAGCAGATCAACTGTTTCCATTTTTTCCTGTCCTCTGCATCTTGCTCTGTCACACCAACCACCTGCATGTCCTCTCTCACCAACCACATCCATAAACCTTATCTTAGGCCTTCCTCTTTTCCTGTTACCTGACAGCTTCATCCTTAGCATCTTTTTCCCAATATACTCTGCATCCCTCCTCAGCACATGTCCAAACCAACATAATCTTGCCTCTCTGGCTTTGTCTCCAAACCTTCCGACCTGGGCTGACCCTCTAATATACTTATTCCTAATCCTGTCCATCCTTGTCACACCCAGTGCAAATCTTAACATCTTCAACTCTGCCACGTCAAGCTCTGACTCCTGTCTTTTTGTCAATGCCACTGTCTCCAACCCATATAACACAGCTGGTCTCACTACCCTCTTGTAGACCTTCCCTTTCACTCTTACTGGTACTCGTCTGTCACAAATCACTCCTGACACTCTTCTCCACCCACTCCATCCTACCTGTACTCTCTTCTTCACCTCTCTTCCACACTCACCATTACTCTGAACTGTTGATCCCAAGCATTTAAACTCATCCACCTTCGCTACCTCTACTCCCTGCATCCTCACTATTCCACTATCCTCCCTCTCATTCACACACATATATTCTGTCTTAGTCCTGCTGACCTTCATTCCTCTTCTCTCTAGAGCATATCTCCACCTCTCCAGGGTCTCCTCCACCTGTTCCCTACTCTCACTACAGATCACAATGTCATCTGCAAACATCATAGTCCACGGGGACTCCTGTCTGATCTTGTCTGTTAACTTGTCCATCACCATTACAAATAAGAAAGGGTTCAGAGCTGAACCTTGATGTAATCCTACCTCCACCTTAAACGCATCTGTCACTCTCACCGCAGACCTCACTGTTGTCACACTACCCTCGTACATATCCTGTACCACTCTTACATACTTCTCTGACACTCCCGACTTCCTCATACAATACCACAACTCCTCTCTAGGGACCCTGTCATATGCTTTCTCTAAATCCACAAAGACACAATGCAACTCCGTCTGACATTCTCTCTGCTTCTCCATCAACACTCTCAAAGCAAACATTGCATCTGTAGTGCTCTTTCCTGGCATAAAACCATACTGCTGATCACTAATCATTACCTCTCTTCTTAACCTATCTTCCACTACTCTTTCCCATAACTTCATGCTGTGACTGATCAATTTAATCCCTCTGTAGTTACTACAGCTCTGCACATCACCCTTATTCTTAAAAATCTGTACCAAAACACTTTTTCTCCATTCCTCAGGCATCCTCTCACTTTCCAAGATTTCATTAAACAATCTAGTTAAAAACTCTACTGCCATTTCACCTAAACACGTCCATGCTTCCACAGGTATGTCATCTGGACCAACAGCCTTTCCATTCTTCATCCTCTACATAGCTATCCTTACTTCCTCCTTGCTAATCTGCTGCACTTCATGATTCACTATCCGCACATCATCCAATCTTCTCTCCCTCTCATTCTCTTCATTCATCAGCCCCTCAAAGTACACTTTCCATCTGCTCAACACATTCTCCTCACTTTTGAGTACGTTTCCCTCATTATCCTTTATCACCCTTACCTGCTGCACATCTTTACTAGCTCGATCCCTCTGTCTAGCCAATCAGTACATGTCCTTTCTCCCTTCTTAGTGTCCATCCTTTCATACAACTCATTATACGCCTTATCCTTAGCCTTCGCCACCTCTCTCTTTGCCATGCACCTCATCTCCTTATACTCTTGTCTACTTTCTTCATCTCTCTGACAATCCCACTTCTTCTTCACCAACCTCTTTTTCTGTATACTCTCCTGTACTTCTTTATTCCACCAACAGGTCTCCTTGTCCTCCTTCCTCTTTCCAGATGTCACACCAAGCACCTTTCTAGCCATCTCTCTTACTAGCTCTGCTGTAGTTACCCAGCTATTCGGTAACTCTTCACTGCCACCCAGTGCCTGTCTTAACTCTTCCCTGAACATCTACTTGGGCAACAAATAAATCCAGCAAAACACACTACAAGCTATATAGTTAGGAACAAAAGGAACTTCAACCATCAAAATTTCATATCCACCCCTAAACTCTTTAACTGGGTATAATGTCCCTCCACCAGACCAGTAATAAAGGAGCCTTAATCTTCACCACTGGCAACAGTGGGGGAAGTTCACTGAAAGGAAAACAGGTACACACACAAAGTATTTCTAGATACAACTGTCTGCATCAAGTGCAATTTCCCTTAAGAGCACACAGAGACCACAGTCAGTCCAGGGCTGGTTTCTCCTTCTTCATCCAGATCCCCAATAAGACTCCTCACTGGCACAGCTATACAGTTGAGATCTCAGCTAAGTGACCAAGTCAAGACCTCCATCACCCTCTCCGTCCAACCAGTGTTTCATGTCCCTGCCCAAATAGCTCACACACACACACACACACACACACACACACACACACACACACACACACACACACACACACACACACATACTCTTTGAGGTTTGATTTACACACACACACACACACACACACACACACACACACACACACACACACCTGGAAAAGGCTGGCACAGGTTTACTAGCTATGCCCCCTTATGCCCAGACTATAAGGTATTTACCACTGCCACCAGTCACTCCTTATCAGCTACTTTAGGGCCCTTAACAAAGGGTGTTCAATCTTACTGTGTAATATTAATACTAATACAAATGGTAGTTTGACCAAGAGTAAGGCTATTAGGAGTGGCCCACACAGTGTCACCAAATAAATATGCAAGTACTCTCAAAACTTAAATATCTCTACACAGATCAGCCACAATAAAAAATTGTAAATATGTTTAATAATATATAATAAAAGAACAAGAAAAAAATTCATGTCATTCCTTGGTCAAAACCTTGGTCATTCTGCACTTGTTGGTTCAAAGGCCACTTAACAGGGTGCCAGCAAGCCATAAAATGGCAATATAACCTATCTCCTCTATTCCCTGTTACGCTAGGTTTCCCCATAAGGATCCACTCTAGGTCCCCTTCTCTTCACACTATTCACTAACAATCTGCACACTGCTACTCTGCATGCCTCCCTTGTCCAATATGCAGATGATTCCACATTGATATCCGCTGCACCATCACTACAACAGCTACAACAACTAACACAGCAGTCCTTCTCTGCAGTTGAAACTTGGCTATTTGAAGCTCAACTTATTTTAAACCCTAAAAGGACCAAAATCATGCTTTTCCAACCCACTAGAGCTACTGATCCCCCTGCATTGTTTAATATTACAGTAACAAATAATACCACCATTACTCCTGTATCCCAAACTAAACTTCTGGGTGTTGTTATTGACAATGCCATGAAATCTGACCGTCACATAGCCCAGACAGTAAATAAAGTTAATAAAAAACTTGGTGCTCTTTATAGAAATAAGCTGTATCTAGCTAATGGCACAAAAGCCACCACCTGGTCTCTACTCTCCTTTATGCCTCACCTATTCTCACAAATCTAAAGAAATTAGATTTAGCAAACTTAGATTTCTGCTATAATAAGATCTCTAAGTTTGCAATAGACAACTTACGATGGCCCATACAATTCTAAACTAGCCTGAGAAAACCCTGCCCTGCAAAACCTTCTACTTCCCTAAACTAGTAACCAAGTTTTACAGTCAAGTAATAAATCTTTATTAAATAACCGATGCCAATAACTCTGCAGGTGATTCCCTTTATTCAGCTTGCATAGCCTACAAATTTAAGATCAATTACAAGCTCCTGACATTTTAAAAAATACTCAAATCCCACTTATCTAACCCAAAGTTGTGCTCATACACTGGCCCTGGATAGGCTTCACTGAGTTCATTCTCACATCCCCTCTTGCTTCCTACCTTGACCTTCTTACTCCTTACTACATACTTAACTTCCATAGTACCTTCCCACATATTTGTCCTACTTAAATTCTGCCCCCGATGCTCTCCAGTTCTTATTCTCAAGGATTAGTTTGTTCTTATATCTTTCTCTCTATAATCTTGCTTTTGGTAGGAAACAACATATACTCAATGTTATCTTTTCAGCAAAGTATGTACATATATATAAATTGAATGTAGAAAGACATATCATTCTCTGTTATTATTGATTTGTGTATAAAATTTGTGTCCATATGTGAAAATTGGTTTATAAAAAACACTTTGTATGTATTATTCCCTATCTATGTAGAACTCTCTGTTGTAATATTCTGTATCCATGTACAACTCTGTTATAAATGTGGGGTTTTTCTTCCCAGGCCTCTGCTGAAAATGGAATTCTGTCCAGTCAGATTTTCCTGGTAAACAAATGTAAAATAATAAAATAAAATAAATAAATAAATATGACTTTGCAGTTTATTGGGCACTGCTATTTTGTCAGCTAAGAGCACTAAGCTTTGCACACAACTAAAATAAGACTGAATTTCTCTCCTTAGTCAAGTTCTTTGTTTAGGCCATTATTAGGTGAAAGGGTTATAAACAAGCTCTAAAATATATTCAATAGCTTCTAGAGCTCCATAACTTTAGGGACTCTAGCAGCCTCCACATCCCCAGCTTAATTGGATTATTTCCTCAAAAATTAATACAGTCCTGTACTAGTCAATACAGCTTTATTAAAAAGATACAGGAAAAGGCTAATTAAAGCTAAAGACCAAGGTATTGTGTAAAAAATTCCTTTTAATCCAACAATAAAATCCACAGACTTGTCTGTAAAAAAACATAAAATCAAGCGCTTTCACCCAGGTCCTCCCGGGCTATATCAAGATGGCTACTAAAATCTCTAGCTTGCTTTATATACAACACTCTGTACAAAACTAATTGATGTTAATTAATTAATTAACCAATAAAAACATGTTCTCGACGTAAACATTTTTTTTATCTTAATTACACCAACTTTTAACATCTTTAAAGTAAAACAAACCTACACAAATTTAAAACTAATTTAAAAAGTTGTATCGTCGTTCTGTACTGTCCTAAAATATTATGTATTTCAACATACTTGTGCAGACATTTTACTAAGTACTACAAAACTAACGTAAAAAATATGTTATGTAAATTCTTGCAACTGTCCTACTAAACAACTTGAAAAAATGAATAAAAAACTAAAATAAAAAACTGAAATATCTACGGTGGTCCTGACCTATTATATGAATTTAATAAGCCATGCCAACCATTCACAATTTTGCCCTTCTCAACTTAAGTATACTGTTCAGGCTGATGGTATCGTTAAGCCCCGGGGGTTTGGAGGCATTAAGTTTTAACTGCCAAAGCAGTTCCCTGTATTCAAGGGATGCTTCCCAATCTCCACCTCTTGGGTTACTTCTCACTTGCTCAAGCACCAAAAATTTTAAATTCATAGATTTGCAAACCAGTGAGTGTTTGTAAAATGCATTTGACTCCTTTTTTCTACTTACATCATAAAGATGTTCGTAGATCCTTTTGTTCAAAGTTCTTTCCGTTTTGCCGATATAAAAACAAAAACAATGCTGGCAAAACCCAAGATAGACTACCCCTTTTGTGTTACAATTGTAGTAACCTAGTGTTCCAACATGTGTCCCTCTGGATTTCAGATAAAGCCCCTTACTGTTGGCTATATAGGGACACTGTTTGCACGCCTTACACTTATATGTACCTCGTAATGGTTGACTGTTGGGTCTACTAACAATACGATCCCTTTCAAATATGGCCTTCAAATTCATATTCCTTTTCCTTATAAACTTTGGTCTACTACCAATGGCACTATTAATATCCTCATTCATGGCCAAAATTGGCCAATATTTGCCTACAATGTTTTCGACCATTAAACTATCAGTATTGAAAGTGTGCATGAATGCACAACTATGGTCAACCATACTGTTTCTTGTTACTTCTACCTCTTTCCTACGGGTTTCTCCTAGCAGGGGGAAGTAATAGTCCACTCTTTTAGAGGCAATGTCTGAAGCTAAAGCATCAAACAATTGCATAGGGTACCCCCTCTCTTTAAATAGTGTTCTCAAAAATGTAACTTCATCTTTGAACAGACTGTTTTCACTACACATTCTAGAAGCTCTTATAAGTTGCCCCTTAATGATTCCCTTCTTTTGAAAAAATGGATGGCAACTATCAAAATGAAGGAACATGTTGGAGTAACTGTCTTTTCTATGGATGCTAGATTGAAAACAACTCTGCATGTAGTTTTTCTCCAAATTCACATCCAAATAATGCAACCGGTCAGCTCGAATGTTGTAAGTAAACTTCAGAAATTCCGTACTAGAGCTAATGTACCTCATAAACTCATCAAAATCATTTTTGTCACCCTTCCATAGGATACACATATCATCCAGGTACCGCTGGTAATGCAAAATAAACCTAGTCCACTTTGATTTAAATATGTATTTGGATTCCCAAAAGGACAATACTACATTGGCATAAGCTGACGCACATGGGGTACCCATAGCAACTCCTCTTTTTTGCTTAAAGAGTTCACCGTTGAAAAAAATGAAGTTATTATCAAGAATTACTTCCATGAACTCTACTACTAACCCTATAATGTTAGCACTAAGACTAGAGGAGCTGGCTAGAAATTTGTTGAACCACTTTAACCCTATGTCGTGTGGAATACTAGGAAATAATTCTATGACATCTATTGAAACCAAATATTGTGTCTCAAAAAATAATTCTTTTTTAATACTTCTTAAAAATTCCCAAGAATCTTTGCAGAGGTACTGAAGTGATGATACAAAGCTCTTCAGTGTGATGTCAATAAATTTACCTAGTGATTCTGTAATACCCTTCGCTCCAGCTACAATAGGTCTAAACTGTAGTGGATTCACTCCTTTGTGGACTTTGGGTATGCCAAAAATTACTGGGGTTAGCGGCTTCTGTACCAAAAGGTAATTGAATAATTGCTCATTAATCACACCTTGGAGGAGGTGGTCCTCTAGCATGTACCTGATTTTTGCATAAGCAATATTACGCTCATTGACTGAAACCCCACTGTACTGCTCAGTGTCATATAATAATGAATACAGGATTGCTTCATAGTCATGCTTGTACATTAAGACCACCCCCCCCTTTGTCAGTTTTCATAACCCTTATACCTTCTTTGCTCAAAGAGTCGATCAATTTAAAGGATTCTTCTGGTAGATTACTCGAATCTTCACTTCTACTATTTTTCTGGATACCCCTAATTTCTGCTTCCACCAACTCCTCAAATATTCTTAGTGCAGGGTGTAAAGGTGGATTCATCATACCTGATCGATGTAAGAGGTTAGGCACATAGTTCTTCCCTTTAAAATAAATGTTTAAGTTCAACTGGCGTGTAAATAACTTTAAATCTAAGACAGTTTTGGTAGTATTAATAGATTCTGCTGGAACAAAATGAAGCCCCTTAGTAAATAGATTAAAATGTGTATCATCTACAATGATCTCAGTATAGTTGTAAATAGAAAAATTACTTTTTTTGCTGATTTTACAAATAGGGGCATTCATATTACAAATTGTGTTATCCAAACAAGTCGTATTTCTATATTCATTAACTGTTACCTCCTGGGTTTGTTCCACCTCTGAGCATACGGCGTAAATTGCCTGTTCCCCTGCCTCCCCTGAGCATGGTAAAAACCCTGATCAAATTGATTTTGTTGTTGGTTTGTTTTTTGGGCCAACCTTTCACTCCTCCTAGGGGCTTGGGCCAAGAACCCACCTTCATTAACATTCTCTTGCTCATTACTTAAATTGTTATTATTTGTTACCTCACGCGACCATCTATTCCTAACATTAAAACAATATGCCACACCATTGTTGTAATCTTGCAGGTCACGCTCTAACTTCTTAATCTTTCTGTTAACAACTCTAAGGCAGTGTTCATCAACTTCTTTAAATGTGTGTTTGTAGTCTTTTTTAATACTACAAAAACCAGAATCATTTACAATTGTATTATTAAGAGCATTAACTTCCGCTAACAAATCGGAGGTTTTGCTCTCATAGTCTTTGACCATTAGGTCAAGCATGTCCAGTCCTGCTTTGTTAAACAATGCTGAAAGGTCATTAAATAAATCCGAGCCGGGTCGGGCGTTATTTGGAAATCTGTTTAAATGCAACCCTTTAGGAACCCTTTTGACTCGAATACACTCTGTGAGATATTCAGTTTCCATTTGCGCCGTTTTATAGGCGTATAGCTTGTTGTTTAACTCTCTAAGCAATTGCTCAACACAGTCATTACTTGAGTTAGTAAATTTGTCAGTACCTTGTCTGAATGAAAAGTTGTTGGCTGTCCATCTATTAAAATTAAAGTCTCTGTTGGTATTCAGAATAATTCCAGAGTTAGACCCCTGCTTTTTACTTGGGTGCTGTGGTGCTTCAACGCTAACCTGTCGACCAACATCCGTTGTTCTCAGCATCGGTGTAACGCTACGAGGTCCGGAAACATCATTGTCTCTCTGTAATTGCTCCTGATTGGCTGGAATCCTACTCGTTTATCCACTCCGTTCGTTGGTGAGAAGACCGCTTAATTGCGATAGCAGGCACATAACCTGCTTGAATTCCCCTCTGGTTATTGGGGCATCATCCGATAACTGCTGGTTGTCAACCAAAATAGCAGCCGTGTCACAGAAATCCACACTACCCAATCTCTCAGCCATGAACTTGAGAAATACAAGCCACAAAATAAATTCAAGTGCAATAACCCGACCAGGTAAACAAGGAAAAGTCACGGCCAAAGAACAAGGTATTGTGTAAAAAATTCCTTTTAATCCAACAATAAAATCCACAGACTCGTCTGTAAAAAAACATAAAATCAAGCGCTTTCACCCAGGTCCTCCCGGGCTTTATCAAGATGGCTACTAAAATTTCTAGCTTGCTTTATATACAACTTTCTGTACAAAACTAATTGATATTAATTAATTAATTAACCAATAAAAACATGTTCTCGACGTAAAAATTTTTTTATCTTAATTACACCAACTTTTAACATCTTTAAAGTAAAACAAACCTACACAAATTTAAAACTAATTTAAAAAGTTGCATCGTCGTTCTGTACTGTCCTAAAATATTATGTATTTCAACATACTTGTGCAGACATTTTACTAAGTACTACAAAACTAACGTAAAAAATATGTTATGTAAATTCTTGCAACTGTCCTACTAAACAACTTGAAAAAATGAATAAAAAACTAAAATAAAAAACTGAAATATCTACGGTGGTCCTGACCTATTATATGAATTTAATAAGCCATGCCAACCATTCACAATTTTGCCCTTCTCAACTTAAGTATACTGTTCAGGCTGATGGTATCGTTAAGCCCCGGGGGTTTGGAGGCATTAAGTTTTAACTGCCAAAGCAGTTCCCTGTATTCAAGGGAATGATTTTGATGAGTTTATGAGGTACATTAGCTCTAGTACGGAATTTCTGAAGTTTATTTACAACATTCGAGCTGACCGGTTGCATTATTTGGATGTGAATTTGGAGAAAAACTATGTGCAGAGTTGTTTTCAATCTAGCATCCATAGAAAAGACAGTTACTCCAACATGTTCCTTCATTTTGATAGTTGCCATCCATTTTTTCAAAAGAAGGGAATCATTAAGGGGCAACTTATCAGAGCTTCTAGAATGTGTAGTGAAAACAGTCTGTTCAAAGATGAAGTTACATTTTTGAGAACACTATTTAAAGAGAGGGGGTACCCTATGCAATTGTTTGATGCTTTAGCTTCAGACATTGCCTCTAAAAGAGTGGACTATTACTTCCCCCTGCTAGGAGAAACCCGTAGGAAAGAGGTAGAAGTAACAAGAAACAGTATGGTTGACCATAGTTGTGCATTCATGCACACTTTCAATACTGATAGTTTAATGGTCGAAAACATTGTAGGCAAATATTGGCCAATTTTGGCCATGAATGAGGATATTAATAGTGCCATTGGTAGTAGACCAAAGTTTATAAGGAAAAGGAATATGAATTTGAAGGCCATATTTGAAAGGGATCGTATTGTTAGTAGACCCAACAGTCAAACATTACGAGGTACATATAAGTGTAAGGCGTACAAACAGTGTCCCTATATAGCCAACAGTAAGGGGCTTTATCTGAAATCCAGAGGGACACATGTTGGAACACTAGGTTACTACAATTGTAACACAAAAGGGGTAGTCTATCTTGGGTTTTGCCAGCATTGTTTTTGTTTTTATATCGGCAAAACGGAAAGAACTTTGAACAAAAGGATCTACGAACATCTTTATGATGTAAGTAGAAAAAAGGAGTCAAATGCATTTCACAAACACTCACTGGTTTGCAAATCTATGAATTTAAAATTTTTGGTGCTTGAGCAAGTTAGAAGTAACCCAAGAGGTGGAGATTGGGAAGCGTCCCTTGAATACAGGGAACTGCTTTGGCAGTTAAAACTTAATGCCTCCAAACCCCCGGGGCTTAACGATACCATCAGCCTGAACAGTATACTTAAGTTGAGAAGGGCAAAATTGTGAATGGTTGGCATGGCTTATTAAATTCATATAATAGGTCAGGACCACCGTAGATATTTCAGTTTTTTATTTTAGTTTTTTATTTTAGTTTTTTATTCATTTTTTCAAGTTGTTTAGTTGGACAGTTGCAAGAATTTACATAACATATTTTTTACGTTAGGTTTGTAGTACTTAGTAAAATGTCTGCACAAGTATGTTGAAATACATAATATTTTAGGACAGTACAGAATGACGATACAACTTTTTAAATTAGTTTTAAATTTGTGTAGGTTTGCTTTACTTTAAAGATGTTAAAAGTTGGTGTAATTAAGATAAAAAAAAATGTTTACGTCGAGAACATGTTTTCATTGGTTAATTAATTAATTAATATCAATTAGTTTTGTACAGAAAGTTGTATATAAAGCAAGCTAGAAATTTTAGTAGCCATCTTGATAAAGCCCGGGAGGACCTGGGTGAAAGCGCTTGATTTTATGTTTTTTTACAGACGAGTCTGTGGATTTTATTGTTGGATTAAAAGGAATTTTTTACACAATACCTTGGTCTTTGGCCGTGACTTTTCCTTGTTTACCTGGTCGGGTTATTGCACTTGAATTTATTTTGTGGCTAATTAAAGCTAAGTAAGATACTGTAGTGTGTATGAGAAAATAAGAAAAAGTAATCTGGATTGTGTATGAAAGCTAAAATTAATGACCCTCTGTGAGCCTAGTGGACAAGATGCAGCACTAACACTAGCTAGTGTTGCATATGGGCATTTGTCTGAATGGACCACTGTGGCACATAGGGGGTACTAATATATCAGGAAGGTGTAAATGGACTTCTTAGGGAGTAGCTGCTGTGAAGAAGTACAGTGGATTGTCACAATATAACACTGTAACATAAGTAAGCCATCTGTTATTGAGTATTGTTACAAAGCAGAACTGTAACCAAAAGTCAGCCTGTGTGGTAAGCATTCATGTTTTTGTTACTGCTTAATGCTTATCTGGCTTTAAGAAATGGGAATCTGTGAGCTTTTCACTTGTTTATGGTTGGACCGATGTTTAGAATCATGACATTCAATGGTTTGTTAACTGCTAAAAATAAATAAATGCAAATAGTCCTATTGAGGCTTCTTTTTATTAGTTACTGGGTAATTCTTAAGGTTATTGTTTTTTTTTGCAATCATGGCTGTTATCACTGTATTATTTGTTAGTGTCTGATGCATATGTTTATGTGCTGTTTTTGTTTCATTGTGCATTTGCTTCATAAAATCACTACATATGGTATTTGAAATTAATACTTCTGGGTGCAGCTTGTCAAAAGGTTACTGGAAGCAACTGGTGTAGTTAAAATATTTAGAGGCAGTGACTTATTTCTTAGGAAATGGCAGGATGTAAATGTGGCATCCCTGGGTACCTTTGAAGCACAGTGCATATGTGCAGCAGGTCACTTATCTTATTGGCTACATGGATATATGTAACATATCTCTGTGGCTCATGGAAGCAATAAAGAACAACAGTGGAAGCAATTCTAAGTATGACAGGCTACATACACTCATGCCATTGTGCTTTTTGCACACAAACACCATTCTGTCAAGTCTTGTATGTATGTGCTACTAAATGGTAGCAACATACTATGTTTCACTAACTCAGTGGCCACTGTTGCACATCACCTGCTGGAAGCAGCAAAATGCATCAGTGCAAATGACCTATCACTTGCCTCTGGACTTTGATCTGTGAAGTACCCACTGAAGGCACAGAGGGTGGCAGAGCTCTCAGATGGTGCTCTAGAGAATCAAAAATATGTTGTACCTCAAGTCCAGAGACCACTGACAGTGCTGGCTTGGAGCTTCTTATGAGGTCCCCAGTATAAGGTGGATATCTGGCACATCCTTACCATGGTAGTCACTGCTACAACAGGTATCATCTGCTCTAGTGAGCAGTGCAACCTCACTAGTGACCTCAAGAAATGCCACCCAGATCTTCTGCACCTATGAGAAAAACAGGTCAAAGAGAGAACTAAGTGGTACAGTAAGTATGCATAACAGATGCATTTAATGTAGGGTTATACATAACTACCTGGGTCCTTGCAGAACATATACTTTGTGTAAATTTTATCTGTTCTCTTTTTCTCTTCTGTTTTTCAGGTCTGAGAAGACTGAGGAGAATCATCTCATCTTTTGAGGGTGTATGGAACATCTCTCTAGATGCAGTTGAGAGTACATCACTTTAATAGTATAACCATATATATGTGTTATAGCAGAAGATTTCTTTAAATTATAGTTAAATCCTGGATACATGCGATAACCACTGCCTACAGCAATACATACCCCTGGATACACCTGCACTGTCCATGAATGTGAAGGCACTGACCCAACAACATTTATTTTATTTTATTTTGACATTTATTAACTGGGCACGTCCGACTGCACCTAAGCCCATTCTCAGCAGGGCCCCAGGAAGAAAAGCTCCAAAACAGAACAGTTGTATCAGCAGATAATAATAAGTACAAAAAGCTTTAAATACATGGCAAACTCTAATAAGGGATAAACAGTGTAAGCAATATAATCAGAAATAAAGCACAAAATTAAGTAAATTAGCAGGCAGTTGGGTTTATGAATGTAAAAATCTACGGTGGTTACCATATTAACATGTAAAACTGAGGATAAAGAGTAGAAAAGGTCAGCAGATGCTAGAGTTAATAAGTAAGAGGAGAAAAGAAATACAACAGGGTAGATGAGAGTAGTTCATAAACAGAGCAGTATGGACATGGGTAGATGGAGTTAAAATCAGACAGAGTCAGATTGGGCTTTGACATGTTTCTTTTGAAGCTTTTTTGAAGTTGTGAGTATTGGGTAAGATTCTGATACTCAGTGGAAGTTTGCTCCAAGCTAAGGCCACTGAGAAGCTATATAAACGTTGGCCAATTGTTCTTTTAGGCTTATAGATTTCTAAGAGGAATTGGTCGGATCTGTGTAGAGAGTGAATGAGAATATAAAAGGAGATGAGGAAGGAGATGTCAGGCAAGAGGCAGGTTTGTGGAGGCTGGTGTAAATAAGGAGCAGCTGAGGTAGTAGGAGCTGCTGGGGGAATTCTAGCCAGCTTGGAGATTTGACAGAAAAGCAGTGGTGAGAGTTATAGGGTTGGTTTGTAAAGAACCTAGCAATTTTGTTGTGAGTGAGCTCAAGCTTGGTCTTTACACAGGATTGTAAGTTGGTTAAAATTGGAGAGGCATAAAGAAGACTGGGAAGAAGACAGGCGAAAGCAAGACAGAGTCTAGAGTCCTTGGTGAGGAATTTTTTGTTTCTATAGAGTAAGCCCAGCTTTTGATTAGTCTTCTTTATGCAATTTTGGACATGCAGGTCAAGTTTAAGCTGGTTGTCAGTGATCATGCCCAGGAACTTAGTATGTGTTTCCACGTTAATGACAGTGTTGTCGAGCAATGTGATAGTAAATGAAGATTTAAGATGAGAAAGAGATTTTGGGAGAAATAAGAAAAGTTGTTTTTTTTTTAGGACTGAGTATGAGTAGATTATCAGTTAACCAATTTTTGAAGGAGGTAAAAGAGTTTTGGGTTAAAGTGTGGAGGTCAGAGAGTGTTTCAGAGGTGGAAATAATGGTGGAATCATCTGTGTATTGTATAATAGAGGAGAGAGAACAGGAAGTGTGAAGAGAGTTTGTGAAAATGTTAAATAGCAGTGGTCCGAGAATTAAACCTTGTGGTACTCCTGTATTAACAAGGAGAAAGGGTGATATGGAAGAGCGCCATTTGACAGTTTGCTGTCTGTTGGTGAGGTAGCTTGAGAAACATTGAAGAGTAGGGTTAGAGAGACAAAGATCAGACAGTTTGGAAAGGAACATGGGGTGAGAGACAGTGTCAAAGGCTTTGGTGAGGTTTAAAAATAGACAGCAAACTAGTCTGACTTGTTAATGGTGACCATACTTTCAGGGTCGGGATCACATGCATGGAATTATCTACCCTTACATCATGCCAACTACTATATCCAACCACACATCTAAGGATTTGGTCTCTTACCATGATGTGTGCACTGCTAAGCCCTGGCAGTACTACACAAAGTAACAGTCACATCTCCTGATATTGGTATGCACTGTCCCACCCAAGTCCCATGGTGATGCCCCTTAAATATATATATATATATATATATATATATATATATATCTATGTATGTATATATAACTCCTTAACCTCATATCCTTATGGCCCTAACACACAAATCTATACTCACTAACCTACTACTCTTAACTTCAACTCTTACTTCTCTCACAATACCATACACATTAACCTTGTTTGAATACTCCTCTCTTCCTGAACACCACCATCCCTACCAGCAGACTCTACCAATTTCTCCCATAAACAACCACAGCCACAGTAACATTACCTCCTCTTCTATCTATATATTACCTAAATACCATAGAGCTACCCATGTTACTTACTTCCATATAAAAAAATGCCCAAACAATTTCTACAAAATCCTTAAGTTTATACAATATCCTCACCAACACCCCCTATTAGATGGTGATATTCATCCTAACCCAGGCCCCAATACTGACATTCACAATAACCTACACAACCAAACACCTCCTCCGATCACTACTTTAAATAGACCCTCTAACTCCCTCCTAATAGCTCACCTTAACATCCGTAGCATTAACAATAAAATTACCCACCTACATGCACTCTTAGATATGCACTCATTTGATATTCTCTGTATTACAGAAACATGGCTAAAGCCCTCAACTTTGGACCAAGAGATTACCCCTCCTGGATATAATATCTTGAGACTTGACTGTAAAACCAAAAAAAGTGGAGGTGTAGCCATACTATATAAATCTGAACTCCAAGTTTCTTCCTTCAATGTGCTCCTACCATCAGATACCAATTCAGAAACTCTTAGTGCCAAACTTCAAATAAACAACTCCAAATCTATCTATCTAATCTGCATATATCTCCCCCCTGGAAACAATATCAACACTCTTGAAAACTTACTTAGTTACCTCTCTACCCACCTACCTCAGGAAACCATTGTATTAGGTGATTTTAATATAGACTGGGCTACCTGCAGTTCCCTTAATCCTCCCAATCATATAAATCTTTATGGATTCTCACAAATCATAACCACTCCTACTAGAATCCATAAGCCAAGCAGCAAGGAAACCACTCTAGACTGGATACTTATAAACAGCCACCATGATACTTATAAACCAGGAACCCTTCCTGACAATATTAGTGACCACATGCTAACCTATATTATTAAACAAAGAATCCATAGCCCTACTACTAATAATTTTAAAACCTCACGTTCCAAAAATTTTTTTAACCAAGAGAGCTTCCAAAATGAACTGAAATCATGTGACTAGTCACCTATGTCTCATCTTCCACTTGATGATGCAGTGACCTACTTTAACACTAGATTCCTTCAGATCCTAGATTACCATGCCCCCCCCCATCATTCTTCCCGAATAAGGACCAAAATTGCCCCCTGGCTCACTAAAGAAACTAGGCAAAAGATCCTATTCAGAAATAAAATTTGGGCCAAATGGAGATTCTCTAAATGTCCATCAGATCACCTTTACTATAAACAAGTAAGAAATGCAACCAAGAAAGATATTCTCAAAGACAAAACACACTATTACCTTCACCTCCAACAAACTCACCAGCAAAAACCACAAAAATTCTGGTCTGGCATTAACAAACCTCTTCAGCCAGGCCACTCTAAAACTCCTGCCCCAACAGGTTTCAACCAAAATAACTCCAACCAAATTCCTGATGCCTTTAATAACTACTTTACTGAAGCCATTCAAACCCTAGCCAATACTTTGCCACCTATTACCACATCCCCATTAAATACCACAAAGACTCCATCTCCTACCTTTCAAATTCAACCGATACCTACATCACTCATTTGCAAATTCCTTCAAAAACTAAAACCATGCACCCCTTCTGCTGACTGTCTTCCAGCTGAATACCTGCAAATAGCAGCAAAAGCTATTGCATATCCTATCTCCATCCTTATAAATAGAACAATTTTAGAAAGCAAAATCCCCTCCATTTGGAAAGTATCCCACATCATCCCTCTACATAAGGGTGGGTCATCTACTGAACTCTCCAACTTTCGGCCTATCGCCTTACTGTCTCCAATTGCTAAGATAATGGAAAAGTGCATACACAAACAACTACTTACCCACCTTCTCCAAAATAATCTACTTGCCAACTGCCAACATGGCTTTAGGCCTTTCCATAGCACAACAACTGCCCTTCTGTCCTTTTCTGACTCCATAAACAAAAAACGTAACAATAACACTTTTTCCTCTGCATTATTTATTGACCTTTCAAAAGCCTTTGATATGGTCAACCATAATATCCTTATAGACATTCTAAAAGCCCAATCTCTTGACCCACAAGCATTAAATTGGTTTAAATCCTATCTGGAAAACAGACAACAAGCAGTATTGTGGGATAATAATCTTTCAAAATCCCTTCCTGTGAACACTGGAGTACCCCAAGGCTCTATTTTAGGGCCTCTACTTTTCTCATTGTTTATCAATGACCTACATACCAATATTCCTCAGGCCACCTGCATACAATATGCAGATGACTCCACTTTAATTTGTTCAGCTAAGTCCATAACCTCTCTGCAGTCTCTCACCCAAACAGTATTTAACAGTGTTGAAAATTGGTTTATGCAACACTGCTTCCTCCTGAACCCCCAAAAAACAAAGTTATTACTCTTTGCTCCAACTCATAAATCACCACAACTGCACTTCACATTAACCTCCAACAATGCTACCAACATAGCCCCAGACACTTCTACCCATCTTCTAGGAGTAACAATAGATAATAACCTTACTTTTGATGATCACATTAACTTGACTATAAAGACAGTCAACAAAAAACTAGGCACTCTTTACAGAATCAAACCTTTTCTTTCCCCTTCAGCCAGAATAACTATTGCCCAGACCCACCTTATGTCTACCCTGTTCTATGCTTCGGCAATATATAAATCTATCAAAAAAACATCTCACCAAACTTTCCACCAGTTACAATAACATAGCCAGATTTGCCACTGGCTCCACCTTTAGAACTCACCACTGTCTTAACCTAAAACAACTGGGATGGCTAGAACTGCAGAACCAACTACTTTATCAACAAATTGTTATCATCCAAAAAATCCTTTACCACCCAAACAATACCCCTATCCTCACTAACCTGATTTCACCCTACAAAAATCTTGCTATGCTATGCTCATCGAATAAGCTTCTAGCTTCCACTATTAAATCAAATAACAAAGCAGGAGATTCACTTTTCACCAACACAGTAGGGAAAATCTGGAACCAGCTTCCTACTGAACTTTCCTCCTTTGCTTCCACTATTCTGTTTAAAAAGCATCTGAAAGACTATCTTACAACTCACTGGCTATGTCCCTGCTCCAACCCAGACTGATATCTCTTTCACCTCCTGCTCTCTCTATACTTTTCTACTCTTCTGTTTTATCTCACCTATCTCTATTTCCAAAAAAAATAAATAAATAAAAATGTTCATGTTTTTGGTTTACTGTATTTAATCTTAGCTTAAAGTTACTAACTTACTCTGTAAACATTTTTTCTACCTATCTAGCTAATGCACAATGTAGCTAATGTACTGTAATCCACTTGACTATTACTATATATTGTATTATTTACTCTCTGCAGATGCTTGGAGCTTTTCTCCCCGGGCCTCTACTGAAAATGGACATGTATCCAGTTAGACTAGCCTGGTCAACAAATGTAAAATAAATAAATAAAATATAGAAGACCCATAACAGACTATCACTACAGCTACTCTGTTTTGTGATAATACTTAGCTTATATCATAGTACTAGCCTGCCATATGCTGACTGGTGCCCATGTTAACATCACTGTGTTTTCTGCCTTTGCTATGTTAAACTCACATAAGCAAGATGTTGCCGTGCAACTTCTATACATGTGGCCATGCATGCTAAGCCCTCCCATGGCTCTTTGCCATAAGACATAGTAATATGGAATGTCCCCCAGCACACCACCTGCGTTGTGCATCCAGATCATCTCTGAAGGTATGGGTAATATCCATGGGTTAATTTCTCTGTTAGACTTACTTCCTTCAAATAAACTATATCTTGTCATATGCCTGGGCAAAAGTTTTGTAGTTCTGTAGCTACTCTATGCCTGATGGCCAGACATGACCCTGGTAGTAATGTGATTCTATTTTATGTGCCTCTCTATTTCTTGCTGTTCCTCTTTTGTCTATTTATCAGTTGTTTGTTGTTTTATTTCTCTCCATTTATGTTATAATTTTATGCAGTGTCAGCCACAGTTGTGTCTGTTGGACATCAGCTGTTCCCATGCTATCGTCCTGCCCTGCTTTCTCATGCTGGGTCTCCATCTGCCACCATGCCTGCCTCTCTTGGGTGGCATAGGTTATCCAGCAGGGGCCAACCTATACAGTTCTGTGATGGCCTCTTGTGGTGTCTCACAAGAGGGAGAGTGTTGTTACATTCACTGGGGACACCACAGTATGTCCCAGTATGTTATCTGTCAGCACTGGCAATCATGACAGTATTGGTAGGCTGACAGCTTACAGACTTGTACCACTGCCTGGCACTGCTCAGCTTGCCAGCACAAACAGGAGCCAGCCTTGAGGGCAGTCATAGATAGGACTGACATCTGGCTCAGTGTTGCCCTGGCAGCATGACAGGGAGATAGCAACCCACCCTATCTCCCATCATTGTGCTCCCATTCCTTGTGTTTCACTTCCTTTCTTGTTTGTAGTCCTTCCCATCATTAGTGCTTTCCCTCTGTTTGTGTGTCTCCTTTGTCTTCCTTGTATTTGTGCCAGCACTTCTTCTGTTGGTCTTTGTCCATATTTTGACTGTTTATCTGTCCATACTACCATCTATATACCTCAGCTACTTCCCCTAATTTCCTCTTACTTTCTTCCTCTTATCCTTTTTAAAAAAATGGGCTCCTGTCCCGAAGAAGCTAAACTCTTTCATCCCTACCTCCCTACCACTCTTTCCTTCCATGTGTCCTCCTGCATGTTACTCTGCTTGTTCCTCCCATTTTTGACTATCCTCTGCTCCCAACTTTGCTCCAATTATAAGAATAAAATTGGTAGGGACTTTGCTGGGATGAGATTATTATGTCTCCCAGCAATTCTAATACAGATGCAATGTTTTGCATGTATGTGAACATGCATAGTCATGTGCTTGCTACATGCCCACTACTGCAATTAATGGTGGCTGCATTCACTGCATGCTCTTATGTTCAAGGGCAGTGCCATTTATACTAATAGATTCCTAAATTAATAAACAAAGAAATATGGCTACAATGAATGTTTAACCTCTTTATTTCAAAAATAATGTTAGAACATGCATCTTTACAATGATTTAAGACTTCAAAAGTGTCTGATGAAGTCTTAAGTCATTGTAAAAATGAAAGTGCTAACATTGTTTTCAGAATAAAGGAGATATACCTTTGTTGTAGCAATTTTTGTATACTTACAGCTATTTACCATTTTTAGACTAACAGTTTCCTTTCTGTAGATTCCTTAATTAGATAACTGCTGGGGTTCTAACTGCTTCCCATTACATTGATAACAGGTTTTCAGCCACATCATGCTCTTTGGCCTGCTGACAGTAGCCACTGTACTGCCTTGTAGCCATGTTTCTGAATCCCAGGGAATATGTCATTTGTTACCACTTGACAGCATTTAAAGATTATGTCATTTGTTACCACTTGACAGTATTTAAAGATGCACAAAAGAGATTCCCTCAAATAGCAATGGATCTCTTACCAATAGTTAATATGTCTCTCTTAAAGAATTTCCCGGGGAAACAGATCACATACAATGCAACAACTGAAATATGTTATAGTGAAAGGATGGACTAAAAGAAAATAATCAGTAAGGAACAAAACTAATTTTTATTTTACTGAAGTATGAAATGAGTTGTGTTAGTGGCTTGATATTCAAAACTAACAAGCTAAATAATTTCCAATTAACTAAGAAAAGAAACACTTTAAATACTTGAAAGGTTCCATCAAAAACTTCTGGATATAGTAAAGTACAAAGAAAGAACAAGAAATATAATGTCATGGGGCAAGAAAGTCAAACTCAGAGAAGTACAAAAATGTAGAATTGTGTCATCTGCAGGGTACGCCATAACAACAATTCAAAGGAAGAAATGACATTATAGCCAATTCTAGATAATTCACGGAATCGAGTGGGCACTGATTTGTTTCACTTCAGAGAAGTCATGGATCTCATCCATCCATCCATCCATCCATCCATCCATCCATCCATCCATCCATCTATCCATCCACAATCCCTTTTTCCCATTTTTGCACATGGGGTTAGAGTGTCACTTCAACTGTGATAATCATCAAGAGCCAAGGTTTACACCGCCAGGTGGCTAGCCCTGCTACATGTGGATTGTTATTCTAAATTCCTGAAATAATCTCATGGACAGACATAATAAGTGGTAGCATGATTAACACATTAAAATCTATATTCTCAAGACAGAGAGATAACTGCCCTGGGATTTAGAATCAAACAGCACACTGCATTAGGTGAAATAGTGTGACAAGTAGCCATGCACAAAGCAGGGGCAATTCAGAGACACACTTAAGGATCACCTCACTAGGCCACAGAATTCCTCATCTTGGTCAGCATATAATGAGATGGAATTGAACAACATTATGATAGTGAGGGCAATGGCGAATGCAAATGAGGGTAAACAATATGGTAGAGTGATTCAGAAATGCATAACAATAGTGCAACATGCTGTAACCAACAGAATAGCTGTTTGAAGAAAAACTGGTATTCAGAGACAAGGGAGAGAGACTGCATAATCATGTTAGGGGTGATTGCAGGTTTAACAGAGATGTATATGTACAAGGCCATCCTCACAGCCTGTAGCTATGGAGATGCACCCTGTTGACCCCTGTGTCACACATTCATTCACCTTCATCTAATATTTCATCTTCTCTATGGTAAAGAAATAGCAGACTACTGTATGTATAGAAGCATCATTCTGGAGCTGGATGAGATGTGCTGCCCTCATATGCAGCTTGTGGGATACATAGAATACCCATCCCCCATGGACACTAAGGTATGAGTAGCTTTGAGAAAGTATAGTTGTGTAAAAAAACCTGTTATAACAGTAGATGTTCAAATAGATCACTGCTGCAGCCTGCCAACTTCTAAAGCTTAAGGCCAACTTCTATACATCCAGAATGTTGACAGCTTGAAGAGGGCTGCAGAAAATCTGTAGTCTAGGCACCAAACCCTTCAGAGCTTTCATGCCAACTGAAAGAGGGAGGCTACAGCCCAGAAAGAGGTCAATGATTGATAGATAAAAATGAATGTCCTCATCCTAGCAACAAAATGAATACAGCTCAGCACTTGATCAGAACTCGGTGTAAGCACTAAATAAGCTACAAATTACTACAGCACTCAACTTTCCTCACTTGTCTAGAGGAAAACAGTTTTTAGCACTTAATAAATAAGCAGCTATCCAGGCATGTCTAAGGGTCAACATCCGGTGTTTTCTCCTGTCTACCTGATGAATCTGGGCATCTTGGGGCAATGCAGCAATTGCCTCATGTACACAGACAACCCTCTCCTCCTACCACCCAACACTACAACCTATGAGAGATGCACTTATATAGCCAAACTGGAAGCAAAGCTCTCTTCACCCAAGACTGGACTAGACAGTCAAGAGGAGATGGTAAACACTTGCACCACACCACACTCATCAGGTTTATATTACTTAAAGGAACGCTTAAAATGTCGAGTGCAACATACTCAAACTATTGTAAGCGAACGCAAATGTAATCGATAGATTAAAACATCGGAAAAAGGACTTTCAAAATGTTATGTTTGGCCAGCTGAGAAATATGCGATGTATAACGTCACTTGAACATGTAGTTTGCAGCGGAACGTGAAGACAATCACATAAATTGCTTCCCGCAGTAAATTAATGGCAAATCTGTAAAACTAATGCACTAACTGCAGATTTGTCAGTAAACAGAGCAACTGTATGCATACAGGTTTATAAAACACTAATTAAACAATTTAAAGGAATATAAATTGATTATGGTAAAGCAGTAGTTGTAATTATTCAGAAAAGCGTAACGCTATGGCCACCGTGGACTGCTTCACACCTGGTGTTGTAGGAGACTGTTACAAATGTGTAAAGTCTCAAAAAGGAAGGGAAATGTTAACCGTGGATGGTTATTTATATAACTTTGAAAAGGTACATAAAGATAGAAGGTATTGGTGCTGTAAGTTAAAATTAAAGGAAATGTGTAAAGGACGAGCAGTAACGAAGAAGGCGATATATGGTGAACTACTTATGAAATGTACCAGACATCACCATGCATCAGATGTATGCGAGGTAGAAAAGTACATAGCATGTGATAAATTAAAGGAAAGTGCACGGCCATGTAAGGATACTCCTGCACGTGTTGTGGATGTCTGTGCTTCCAGCTCTATACCATACTCAGCTGTTGTACCGTCCAGAAGATCAATGCTGCAGCAGGTTAATAGGGTCCGTCGCAGTGCAGTTAGAAGATATCTTCCTGTAGCTACAAAGTTAGAAAATCTAAACCCTTGTGAGTGTACCTTAAAAGACAGTAGTTTCATTCAAAAGAGGGTGTTAGATGTCATAAATAACATTCACGTGTTGGTTTTCTCTACCATTGAGAACCTTAAAGACTTGGGTAAATCTCCTATATGGCTTATGGATGGTGTTTTCCTGACAAGAAGTCATTTGTGCAGGCAGCTATACACCATTCATGGCCTGTTGACATTCGGGGGGAAATACTATGAGTGTACCTTTAGTTTATTGTCTGATGACCAAGAAGTCATATAAGGCGTACAATTTTATGTGGGACTGCATGTGTGATCTTCTAACTAACGCTAACGCCACAGTATCAGTCAAGTTTATTTTGTCTGACTTTGAGTTGGCAGCTATTAGAAGCATAAAACATACTTTCCCAAATGTACAGTCGAAAGGTTGTTTATTTCATTTTAGTCAGGCTGTCTGGAGAAAGTTGCAGACACTAGGATTGGCTAAGTTATACGGCACATGTGCAAACTTCCAAACTAGTGTAAAAAAGCTGATTGCTTTGTCATTTTTAGATGTTAATGACATTATTCCAGCATTTAGAGAACTGTCTGCAACATTCCCTAGTGACAGTAAAGATTTACTGTCATGCTTTTCAGACACATTTGTTTTAGGCCGGGTTAGGATGCAGAATACTAGGTTGTCTTCTGTGTCTTGATTCCCTCCCATGTTTAGCATACAATTTTGGAATGTGTATGACTTGAATGCTATGTCTCTACCTCGCACACAAAACCAGGTTGAGGGATGGCATAGACGTATTCGCTGTTTGCTTGGACGGCGTATTTGTGATATTCCGTCTGTTGTCAATGCTAGTTAGGGAACAGAATAAAGTTAACGAAACCAGATTAGGTTTGCAGTCAGGCTGCCCGCCTTCCCCTAAAAAAAGGAAGACATTGTTAAGACACGACAGGTTGCAACACATTTTGCAACATAGACAGGAATATAACACTCAGGATTTCCTTCGTGTAGTTGCAGTTCTATGGAAAGTGAGGGGCCTTTACTGAAGTATATCACCGTGTTCACTTAGGTTTGTTTATTATACTATTCTTCACGTATGTACCGGTTTGCACAATCATAACTATCACTTCAAAGTTTTATGTCATTGTATTACTCTTAGTTTAATTTTGTTGAGGTGAAGGGAATATTTCAGGTGATACTTTCACTTTGTAATTAGGGCGCTGTTTTCTCATACATAGCTTGGAAGACACTATCACTTTATTATTAGGGCGCTGTTGTCTCTTACATCACCTGGGTGAAGGAGTTGGCCAAACTAAACTTTTAGACATTTTGGTTATCGATGACTCTGGTTTTCGGTTTAGTGAATATTCGCTTAAAATGGTTTGAATATGTCATACTCTACATTTTAAGCATTCGTTTAAGTAATATAGACCCCACTCATCACATAGTCCCTCAAAACCTACACCACCAAAACACACAAATAGCAACACAAAACACACACCTACATTTGTGGAGGCTCTCAATAAAAATCTGCTCAAGCAACAGAGACCTCCAAAGCAGAAATGCATGCAACCTCCACCCCCCAACACAACCCAAATGACACATAGCCCACAAACTCAGTGTGACACTCAACCACAGCCCATAAGTATAACAACGTACCCAACACTCTAGTCATAGGTGACTCTATAGTCAGGCACACTGATTTTCCATTCACCAGGCTAAACAAGGAGAAAGTTATTGTCAGCTGCCTGTCGGGTACCCGGATCCACCACATAACTCATGCACTCAGGTCACTCCACAACAAGTACAAATATGACTCTGTCATTGTCCATGTTGGTGTGAATGACCCGAGACATACATCCCTGGGCTACATGAAAAGAGACATGGAGGAGCTCTCCGATCTTGTAGACCAGGCAGGTATGACCCTAGCCCTGAGTAGCATCCTGCCATCACCCAGAATGATACCACAGTATAAGGACAAAATGATTGACTTCAACTATTGGCTAAGCTCCTGGTATCATTCTAAGGGGATCCAGTATCTGTCTGCCTGGGATAACATGATCGACAGACCACGATGCTTTGCCAGAGATGGCCTGCACATGTCGCCATTGGAATTCAGGATACTGGCTAAGGCTCTTGCCACCCCTATAGTGCCTTTTTAGGCAAGGTTCAAATGACAAATTCACCACCATAACAGGTGCAAGCAAGCAAAATCTGAGGGTAATGATATTCAATGCTAGAAGTCTAAACCTCAAAATGCATTCACTGGAGGCACTCCTTAAAATGGAGAACATCGACATCTGTGCAGTGACAGTGACTTGGTTCAAGGCTCCAGAGAGCACCCCTGCATTACCAGGCTATAATTCATACCACAACTTTCGGCCACCTAACCTGGACCGAAACACTAAAGGTGGAGGCATGTACATATTCATTAAGGATATCCACATCTCCAGGCTAGTTGCTCAGCATAATGCATCCGAGATTATCCAAGTGCAACTAACTCTAGACAAGACCGCAATCCAAATTGTAACTTGCTACAGATCCCCCACCATGCCCCAGGATTCCCACTCCTTATTTCTTGATACACTGGAAAATATTAGGGTACAACCCAACATCATAATAATGGGTGATTTCAACTACCCCACCATTAACTGGGAAAACTACACATGTACCAACTCTTTTGCGCAACGTTTTCTGGAATTCATAAATTCCAATGTCTTGGATCAACTTATCCACACCCCTACCAGGGGCAGCAATATCCTAGACCTGGTCATTACCAACATGGGCGACTGGTGTTCCACACCAGAGGTTAATTCCTTGTTGGTCAGATCCGACCACAAGCTAATCAGCCTAGACATCCACATCCCACCCCCCCACCCCCCATTAGGGAAACCACCTTAAAAAAATTCTCCAAAGCCAACTTCACGCTTCTTAAGACAGAAGTGGCAAACTTCACGACACCCAGGCAGATGGACAATAGAGGTACGACTATTGAATCCTACACAAATGCACTTTATAAGCACTTACACGAGTGCGTGGATCATGCTATCCCTAACAGAACCAAGATGCTAGCCTCCAAAAAAAGGAAGCCAATCTGGTGGTCCTCTGCCATAAACAAACTCTACAACAGAAGAAAGAAACTGTTGCAAAAAAGAGTAAAATCCCATGACTGGAAGAACTCCCTGGTCAGCCTCAGTAAGAAGCTCAGATCCCTCATAAAATCCTCCAAAGCTAGTTATGAAAACAAAATTGCCACTGATTCTACAGACAACCACAAAGCATTCTATAGCTATGTCAAAAATCTCAATGGCAACACTCAGATCTGCTCTGAGTTACAGCACAATGGCAGTAAATATACAGAACCAAAACTGATATTGCCAATATCCTGGCAGATAGGTTCAGTGCTAACTTTACCCCACCCCCCACCCCCTAAAGGGCCCATCTCTATACAGGAAGAATGCAAAGTTCCTGTAATCATGGCTGCACAGGTAAAAACCACACTCTCCAAAGCCAAGAACACAGCATCCATGGGACCTGACAACATCCCAGGCTGCGTTCTACATGAACTACAAAATGAGCTGGCATCCCACCTAAGCACCATGTTCAATCATAGCCTCACCTCAGGCTTTGTGCCCACTGAAAGGTGCACAGCGATGGTTATCCCACTCCACAAAGGGGGAGCCAGCACAGACCCTGGGAACTACCGCCCCATTAGCCCTAACAAGCCTGGTCTGCAAGGCCATGGAACGTATCATCATGGAACTGGGCGGCACAGTGGTGCAGTGGTTAACATTGTCACCTCACAGCAAGAGGCTCTCTCCTCCGGTTCGATCGGCTGGGTGCCTTCTGTGGTGTGTTTTGCATGTTTCTCCTGTGTGTTGTTTCCTCTCCCCGTATTTTCGGTTTCCCCCACATTCAAACATGCATCTGGAGCATTTCTCCTGGGCCTCCCGCTGAAACACAGGCACTGGAACCTGAGGACTCGGACTTTCAACAACAAATGATAAATAAATAAAATAATAAATAAAAATAAATAAAACTTATAAACAAAGACATTGGTAATCTCCAAACTCTGGACCCCACCCAGTTTGGGTTTGTAAAGGGCAGATCATGTCTCCTAAACCTGATTGACTTCTTTGAAGCAGTCACCACAGCCATAGACGTGGTAAGGTGGTTCACACAGCCTATCTAGATCTTGTCAAGGCTTTTGACACCACCCCCCACTCTGGAATTATAGATAAACTCACTAAACTAGGTATAAATCCCTATGTCACAAGATGGGTTGCCAACTGGCTCACTGACAGAACCCACACTGTGAAAGTAGCAGACTCCAAATCAGACTTCAGACCAGTGACAAGTGGAGTACCACAGGGTACAGTCCTGGGTCCTCTCCTGTTTGGTATCTACTTTTCTAAAATACAGGCTAACACAGAAGGTCTTTGGCTAATGAAGTTCGCAGATGACTGCAAACTAGGAGCCATAATTGAAACTCCTAACGATGTGAACATTCTACAAAAGGGCCTCACTGAAACAGATGCCTGGTGTCAAAGCCATGGCCAAAAAGTGCATTGTCATCCCTGTTGGTAAAAACTCTGTACCCATGAGCTACCACATAGGTGGTAGTCTACTTAACACCGAAAGTGTGATAAGAGACCTTGGGACACAGGTGTACAGTAGTCTCTCCTTTGATAATCACATCACCACAGTAGTCAGGAAATCCTTCTATGTGGCACACCTCATCACAAAAGGTTTCTCATCCAGGAAAAAAGAGGTCATTGTTCCCCTCTACTCGTCACTCATTAGACCCATTATAGAGTACAATGCCCCTTTTGGTATGTACCTCACAAGACATCTACAACAACTGGAAAGGCCGCAGAAATACCTCACAAAGAGGATTACCGGCCTCAAACAGATGCCCCACGCAGACTGTCTCAAAAATCTCCAGCTTTACTCCATCACATATCGCCTACTCAGAGGCGATCTCTGTCTAACATACAAAGCTATGTCAAACCTAGAGCTGTTGGACATGCTCCACTTAAAGAAATCCCAATCCTTCCGAGCTACACGCTCTAGGGACCTAAACCTTGTCATCACAATAAACAGAACATGTTGGAGGGATAGATTCCTGTCCCAGAAACTTCCCATACTCTGGAACAAACTACCTATCTATATCAAACAAAGCTCCTCATTAGCATTCTAAAAGAAAAATCTTGATGATTGGATAGGAAATAGGAAATTCACCCTGGGGATCACTTCTGTGGCTCTGCTCAACAGGGGCAGAGGAAAATCATTTTCTTGGGTGATGAAAGCCAGGGCACCTTTTTTGGCTAGGCTTGTATAGGCCCTTGTGTCGATAGCCTAGTACCTACCTATGAACCTATGAACAAAAATAAGGGGGGTGGAGGGAGGGAATGGCTACTGCAGCAGCAATCTGTTTGAACACCTACTATGACAGTAAGTTGACTTACACCACTGTACTATGTTCATCATTAGATCACTGCTGCAGTAGCCTTAGTTATACAGGTAGAATATCATAGCATAATAAATTTGGAAGGAGGAAAGATGTGGGTCTGTAACCCCTGAAGAATAGTCCTATCAAAGCCTGTTCTAGATCTGGAAAATAATATAGTTTGCAGTGCTTCATGAAAGTGTTGTACAGAGGACCAATTTTCTGTCTCTAGTGTACTCCTAGAGTCTAACCCTTTCCAAAATGCTTTTGCAGAATGTGCCTTGACTCTGCCTGGAATTGAATTTTATGGTGGAAATAACAAAAAGAAATACCATGGGACAACCATTTAGAAATTGCTTTGACACTGATTGTCCTTTTCTCTTACCTTCTTAAGAAATAAATAACTGATCAGAATTTCTGCAGGTTTTAATTCTGTCAAGATAGTATTTGAATTGTCTGCAGACATCCAGGTATGAATAATCCTTTTTAGGTACAATAGGCAGCCTGACAAGAAGAATATGTGCTAGTTCACTTGTTTTTATTAATTAGCAAGTTTAGTGCAGTCATAATTTGTTTAAACCCTTTATATTTGTTTTGCTTATAGTTAACAGTAAAGAGTTCAGATCAGGCCCCTATATTCCTTTTCATCACTCCTTTCCTGTTAATGCTCCCTCACTGAAAACTGAAGCCTGCTTTAGTAAAACTCATAAAACAGCGTGAATCATTGTGATTCTAATCTCATGGTATCAGATGTTCTAAGGGACCTACTTAGCATACTTCTCATCTGTTATGATTTATACATAGTGCTATTTTTATCTAGTTATCTTGTTATTTACATTTTGGTTACCTGGTAGAAGCTGCCTCTATGGTTTTGCCTTCAGAATTAGGTTTGCTACTCTCTAGATTTAACAGTGTTCCTCATAAGGTCTGACCTAGTCAGAGTCAAGGAAAAATGCAAAGCTTATGTCCACTAGCATTAATTATATAAGCTGGAGTAACTGAAAACCTCCTATTATGAGAAATAAGAGTGCTCCTCTTTCTGACCACCAGCTATGATTTTTAAATGCCAGTGCTATGGTTTTCCATGTTCAAAGTTGAGCGGTATGCTACTTAGGTTTGACTTTTCCATTTGGAAGGGAAGCAAAGCTGTTAATACTTGGACTAGTATGCTTCTGTAGGACATTGTACTGAATGTGACTATAACACATACATTTGCAAAATGTTGAAAATGTGCCTTTGATGATGTGTCCACAATAAAGGCAGGAGACAAGTGAATGTGCTATGTCATCTCAGATAATGATGACAGTTCTGTGCACCACCAATCTATTGAACAATGTTTTTGTTATGCATTACCAGAACATGTGTTGAATCATTTATCCCACATTCCATTATCAGACAGTGAATATCTAAAAACACATTAATTCCTGAATAACAAACAAATGAAACTGACTGTCAGGTATCACATCATACAAGCAGAGGCATCATGTAATGCATACATGATTAAGGAAAGGGCATTTTGTGCCAAAGAAAAATCTATTTAAATGATTTTTGGAGTGGAAAATATCCTTCAGACAAGACGTTTGTCTACAGGTGCCGGTTGTTTATAAGAAACTTGTACAAAGTCTGACAGAAAATAAATTAGCAAGTCATACTATCAAGCACACAAGCTTGGTTGATGAAACACAATGCAGGGTTATTTAAAGGACTTCAGGAAGACAGCAAGTGACAAGACTGGTTGGTGTGAAAAAAAGGAAACTTATCACTACCCTTTTAAGCCCCAAGGATATGACCTCTCACTTTTCTAAAGTTCAGGATCTTGCCTTGCTACCATTTAATCCTTTGTCATTCAGATAGAAGCCATTGTTATTCATCCTCTCAATCTTTTGTCATCCATCTGTTTTTGGAGACTTAGTCTCTTTTGTTTTTGTACAGTCCATGTCCCTTTCCTTCTCACTGGCACTTGTGAAACTCTTAAAAGTGTTTGTCTACATTTTTGCACCTTTAACTTTTTCATGTTCTTTTGTTTTATTCAGTACACACACACACACACACACACACACACACACACACACACACACACACACACACACACACACACACACACACACACATGCACACACAGAAAACAAAACAAAAAAAAAACACCACAAACTTGTGATTTGGAGTGTCATTACAGAAACATGTCTGAGCCTCTGATACAGGAACATGTCTTTGAACCACTTACACAGTATGTCAGATTATGTGAAGCTTTATAATCCTAAAGGAACTCTCAGCAAGTAAAAGTCATTTTATGTGAACTCCTTATTAATATAGAAAATGCTGTTATGGTTAGGAAAATGAAGAAAAATGTGATTCTTTAATCACGAAACATTGATAGGCTTTCAAACAGCTAGTGCAAATAGGTTTAGTGCAGTGAACTGTAAATGTGGAGATCTGTGACTGAATCTCCATCCCCTAAGTTTGTGTTCTGGGACCAGAAGTCATTTGTTAGCTGCTTTCAAGGCATCCACAGAAACAAACACTTAACAGTGTGCCTTTCTTGCACAAATAATTAATTTAATTAATACTGTCATGCTTGCCTTTCCCACAAAACAACAATTTTGTTGTAGAAAATTTATCATTCTTGCAAAAAATATAATTTTTGAGGATTTTTTTATTTTAATACGGGTGCGGTTTACAACTTTTTTTTTAAAGTGCAACAAACAATAAGCACAACACATTGGATTTAAGAAAACTCATTTTTCGAATGCAGTTATTTCCATTGCTTATTCTATAAACTGTACTGTTGCAACTACTGATAACCATATACAATAATAATTTTGAAGACTCTCCGTACTCTGCGATTGCAGTGAAACTATAACCCTGTTCTAAAGAATTATGATACAAATCAAATATTAAACGGTTTCAAAAACAACTGCATTGCTACTTAATAACTTAATTCAACTTTAATTGTACTAGATAGGGATAAAATTCATAAGATAATTGTTATTCTAATAAAATGTCTACATATCCTAAGTATTTTCTACTAATATCTCAAAGCTGTATTCACTTCAGCCCCTAACTGGGAAAAGCCGAGAGAGAGAAAGAGAGAGAGAGAGAGAGGGAGCTGTCTGAAAATGGTCTACAGTGAGAGTACACTACCCCAATTAACAATTTAAAATAAAATATGCCTTTCTTACTTTCTTTGTTGTGTATATCTACAATAAAGCACTTCAATTATATTTGCAATAACATACATTATACTTCTATTTACTAAACTCAGTCAAACAAAAGACTAATACCTAAAACACTGTAACATGTATAATTTCCTAATCATGGACAGTTCCTTAAATCTCTGCTTTAATAAACAATTTTATAAATGTATCTGTGTGCGTGTATAGTATCTTTGAAGGAGAATGCACATTATTGAGACAACTCATCAAATACAAGCAGAGAGGGGATGTATCATTGAAAAACACCATAAAACCAAAAAGATAAGCATTTATGTAGGGGAAAGCCCTCCTCCACCTGCATCCTCATGTGGGGGACTGCATCCATAGCCCCCACTATATATGTATATATATATATATATATATATATATATATATATATATATATATATATATATATATATGGATCTAGGACGTTTGCTCAACTGAGCAAATGTACGAATCCATAAAACCCAAACACACTTTAACGAAAGTGCTTTTATCGAAAAAGCATTTTATTAAAGCGTGTGACAAAATAAAAAAAAAAACTACATTTACATTTTAGCAGGGGGGCTTTGCCCCTCTGCACCCCCCATTTGGGGGGCTGTGCCCCCCACACCCCCCTACTTTAATATTCTCCCTCTGAGACCGCACTACAGTGGGGAAAAGGGAAATTTACCTTACCCGCATCATAGTACAGCCTCGGCAACAGTAATACTTATGCGAAAGTGCTTCTTCGCTGAAAAGCACTTTTGCGTAAGTATGCCCAGCCGTTTGGATTTCGGTCGTTTGCTCAGTCGAGCAAATGTCCTAGATCCATATATATATATATATATATATATATATATATATATATATATATATATATATATATATATATATATATATATATATATATATATATATATATATATATATATATATATATATATATATATATATATATATATATATATATATATATATATATACATACATATATATATATATATATATATATATATATATATATACATATATACATATATATATATATATATATATATATATATATATATATATATATATGGTCTATATTAGATAATCGAACTTTTAAAAGTTCGACTGTTATATGGTCAACACCATGTGATCAAACTTTTAAAAGTTTGAATAACTAATAAAAAAAATAAACTATAAAAAACACCTACGTCAACGTTTTAAGCAGGGGGCCAGACCCCATCCACCCCCCACACTGCCCACTCTTAAATATACCAACCCCGAGATTGCACTACAGTGCAGAAAAGGGAAATCATCCCATTCCGCACTGAACAGATATCTCCGTTACAACGTTCGAACATTCAAAAATTCGATCATATGGTGTCAACCATATGACACTCGAAATTTTGAATGTTCGAACATTCAATATAGACCATATATATATATATATATATATATATATATATATATATATATATATATATATATCTGTATTTTTACCAACTCTGAGATTGTACAAGAGGAAGAAAGGAGAAACTTCTTCATTTCGACATTCTTGCACTGAAACACCACACGCATATTACTGCAGGGGTAAGAGAAGTAAGACTAACCTGTTAATGAACTGCTTCCTGTGGTCTAGGGTTTGATTCCCTCAGCCTCCGCTTAACTAACTGTGTGACTCTGAGAAGGTTAGTTTAGTTAACAAAGTGTTATCTCAACTGAAACTCTGTTAGAGAATCTCTCACTTTCTCTCTCTCTCGCTCTCTCTCTCTCCAGTGGATTGCATAGTCATCACTAAAAATATCCTTCACCCTACACTGGAATATGGGCTACTTTTACTTGTTTTTCACTTAGCCCACAACACACATAGACTGCAGATAGAATAAAAATAAAATATGTAGATTTGCTCTTCTAACTGAGTCATGCTCACATAAATGCAACATTGCAAACAGTTTGCAATGGCTACTATCATAGCATCATAGGAGGTTACCAGGCTATTGGCCCTGAGGCCCTTATAAGCCTAGTCAAGAGTTTAACCCATGTTTACACAAATCAGTGCCCAATGCCCCTGTCCATCAAGAACACGGGTAGAATCCCAGGGGTATATTTCCTGTTTCTCACCCAGTTATCCAGGTTATGCTTAAAAAGCGGTGAAGAAGTACTCTGCTTGATGTGGAGAGGGAGTCTATTCCATTGATGGGGGAGTATCTGGGACACAAATATGTCCTGCTAACAAGTCTTGTTGATGTCACAGACCAGGCTTAGGCCATATGTGTAGGTTAATCGAGTAGAGCTTGACTTCCGGACATGCAGCACTCCCATCAAGGTTGGGTCCGTGATCACCTTGTATGCCAGACAGAGGTCACCTCTGTGGAGTCTGTATGAAACTAAGTACAGGGATTCGGCTTTTAGCCTATCTGTGTATGGTAGATGTTTGAGGCCCTGGATTCTCCTGATGAAGAACCTCTGTGGTCTCTCCAGCTGCTGCATGTGCTTTGGGAGGTACATGCCGAAAGGGGCATTGTACTCAATAATGGGTCTTATAAGGGACGAATACAGGGATGTTATGACCTCCTTGTCCCTGGATGAGGTACCCTTACTTATGAGGTGGGCCATGTAGAAGGCTTTCCATACAATGGAAGCAACATGGTGGTCAAAAGTCAGGTTGCTGTCAACCTGGGTGCCCAAATCCCTCATGACTGATTGCATGCTTAAGATATTGTTATTAATGTGATAATTTGTGGGGACGTAACTCTCCACAAAGGGGAGGATGATGCATTTTTTGGTATTCAGCTTGAGGCCATACTAGTGACAGAAAGGTCAACCTTTCTACTTGGCAACTTTCTATACAGAATACTAAAAAATGTTACTGTCCTCCTTTGAAAAGACTATTTGAGAGTAAATATACCCACTAAGGAATAGCAAAGGCAACAGTATCTCTCAAACTAGGCCCCTTTTAAAATTGTAATTGGAGAGTGTGCCTTCTCCAGAGCTGGACCAGCATTATGTAATAAATTACCACCTGAGATAAAAAGCCAAGACTCACCACAAAGATTTAAAGCTTCTGTTTCACCTCTAAAAAGACTTTGCTTTTACATACTTTAAGGACAATAGTTAAATGAGACACTTGCACAATCCATTATGTTTTAAATTTTATGTTTAGGTAGATCCAAAGGAAGTTTTCACTTTATTAAACATACTAAGGGGGTATGATGTAAGGATATATAATAATATATATACATTTTGTAGCAGATGTTATTTTAAGCTTTAGCTTTACGTGTAGATAGCATATATCATGAGTACAGTTTATTTATTGGGTTCCTACCATGAGTAGTAAGTCAGGACAGTATATGCCAGGTATAAATATTGAGTGACTATACTTGCTTAAGTAAAGGTGTGCAAGTTGCTATAATGGTAGATGTTCAGATTCCTCACTGATGCAGTAGCCTTTAGCTATACAACAAATGGCAACTTCACAAAGCTCTGGCTCTCTCCCATCTCTATACCCTGACTGCTGATTGGTTAGCCACTTGGAGGGAGATCAGGAGTTAGAGTGTAGAAAATTTCTGGACATTCTTGCTGTCTCAAGAAGAAGCAGCTCAGGGGCGTCATAGGAGCAGCAATGAGCTTCAAGCTTAATTCTAGCACATAAGTCTCCATAGGGGAGTCCCTATAATAGATAAACTCTCTAAACTAGGCATCAATCCATATGTTACTAGATAGGTAGCAAACTAGCTCACTGATAGAGCCCACCTAGGGGAAGCCACCTCAAGTAGTAGACCCGTAATGAACGATGTACCCCAGGGATCGGTCTTGGAGCCTCTGTTGTTTGGGATATACTTTTCTGAGGTGCATGCCAAAACCAGTAGGCTATGGCTGACCAAGTTTGCAGATGATTGCAAGCTGAGTGCTGTCATCAATTCCCCTAGTGATGTGGACATCCTCCAAGAGAGTCTCACCCAAACAAATGACTGGTGCCAGAAACAACATGGCCTTAAACTAAATGCCAAAAAATGCATCGTCATCATCCCCTTTGGGGGGAGTGACATCCCACAAATTATCAGATTAATAATAAGGGCCTAAGCATGCAATCAGTCATGAGGGAGTTGGGCACCCAGGTTGATAGCAAACTGACTTTTTGCCTCCATTGTATGGAAAGCTTTCTACATGGCCCACCTAATTAGTAAGGATATCTCATCCAGGGACAAGGTGGTCATAACATCCCTGTATTCTTCTCTTATAAGACCATTTATTGAGTACAATGCCCCTTTCATCATGTGTTAGAATCTCCTTGTGTTATGACTTCAGTGCTTCTCAAACAATCTGAAAATATATTGCTAATAAGTACATTTTTTGGCACTTTTCAGAGTTCTGCATTGTCTTAAAAATTTTGCCTGACTGAATTATTTTATATATTTGTTAACATTGTTTGCTGTTTTCTCATCTGTTCTGAAATCAGTCCCCCCTATTCTTGTGGTGGTGTTAAAGTTTATAAAACTGGTCTAACTGATCATTTTTAAGTGTTTTTCAACTGTTGAACTGTTGAGGGTTACACACTCAAGTGCGATAGCCATTTTTCTGCTTTAAAAGTGTTTGTTTTAGTGCATCTGTTCTAATTGTTGAAACCCCCCCCCCACAAAAATCCTATCTCTCTACTCGTTTCCCACCTTTCTATAACCAGTAGAGCCCGGTTTTCAGATTTTGCTGAATTCTGGGCTGTTTTGTAATTTCTGTGTTGCCCAGACATTACTAAGATAGAAGGAAGCTTCTATGTTCATCACTGAGAGTGGTGAGCTTTGAGTAGCCTATCTTTTGCTGGAGGAGTGGTTTCAGCTCAGAATCTGTAGTTTTATTAGCCATTTTGGGCTATTTCTATCCTTTTCATCTTTCTGTTTAAAAACCCGTGTTTCTGAAGTTTTTGCGCTTGTATTACCTCAGCAAGAATCTTGCTAGGGTGTCCTGCAGAGTTCTACAGCAGCAGAGAGAGAAAAGGGAGACATTGAGTGGATTAAATACCTCTGTTTTGCTTTTTATTACTTATTTTTGCTAGCTGCACTATTCCAAGAGATTTTATTAACTTTGCAACTTATTTAGCTATTTTTTGAATTCTGATACTGTTGCTCTTTAACTGATCATTTTTAAGTGTTTTTCAACTGTGGAATTGTTGAGGGCTACACACTCAAGTGTGATAACCATTTTTCTGCTTTAAAAGTGTTTCTTTTACTGTATCTGTTTTAATTTAAAAAAAAAAACAAAACAAAACAAAAAAATCATATCTCTCTACTCGTTTCCGATCTTTCTATAACCAGCAGAGTTCAGGTTTTAGATTTTGCTGAATTCTGGGCATGTTTTGTAATTTCTGTATTGCCCAGACCTTACTAAGATAGAAGGAAGCATCTCTGTTCATCAGTGAGAGTAGTGAGCTTTGAGCAGCCTATCTGTTGCTGGAGGAGTAGTTTCAGCTCAGAATCTGTAGTTTTATTGGCCATTTTAGGCTATTTCTATCCCTTTCATCTTTCTGTTTAAAAAACTAAGTTTGCACGGCTTTTGCGCTTGTATAACCTCAGCAAGATCCTGCCTGGGTGTCCTGCATAGTTCTACAGCAGCAGAGAGAGAAAAGGGTGACTTTGAGGGGATTAAGTACCTCTGTTTAGCTGTACTATTTCCAAGCATTTTTTATTAATTTTGCAACTTATTTGAACTGTTTTTTGAATTCTGATATTGTTGCACTTTAACTGATTGTTTTTAAGTGTTTTTCAACTGTTGAACTGTTAAGGGCTACACACTCAAGTGCAATAGCCATTTTTCTACTTTAAAATTATTTGTTTTACTGTATCTGTTTTAATTCTTGAAAAAAAAAAACGAAAATCCCACCTCTCTCCTCATTTTATGCCTTTCTATAACCAATAGAGTCTGGTCTTCAGATATTGCTGAATTCTGGGCTGTTTTGTAGTTTCTGGGTTGCCCAGACCTTACTAAGATAGAAGAAAGTTTCTCTGTTCATCAGTGAGAGTGGTGAGCTTTGAGCAGCCTATCTGTTGCTGCAGGAGTGGTTTCAGCTTAGAATCTGTAGTTTTATTCGCCATTTTGGGCTATTTCTATCCCTTTCATCTTTCTGTTTAAAAACCCGTGTCTGCACAGTTTTTGCACTTGTATTACCTGAGCAAGATCCGGCCTGGGTGTCCAGCAGAGTTCTACAGCAGCAGAGAGAGTAAAGGGAGACTTTGAGTGGATTAAGTACATTTGTTTTGCTTTTTAGTGCTTATTTTCACAAGCCACACTCTTCCAAGCATATTTTATTAACTTTGCAACTTATTTGAACTGTTTTTTGAATTCTGATACTGTTGCACTTCAACTGATCATTTTTAAGTGTTTTTCAACTGTTGAGGGCTAGACACACGTGTGATAGCCATTTTTCTGCTTTAAACATTTTTCTTTTACTGTATCTGTTTTAATTTAAAAAAAAACAAAAACAAAAAAAACAAACAAAAAATCCTCTCTACTCATTTCCCACCTTTCTATAACCAGTAGAGTCCAGTTTTCAGATTTTGCTGAATTCTGGGATCTTTTGTAATTTCTTTGTTGCCCAGACCTTACTAAGATAGAAGGAAGCTTCTCTGTTCATCAGTGAGAGTGGTGATATTTGAGCAGCCTATCTGTCACTGGGGGAATGGTTTCAGCTCAGAATATGTAGTTTTACTGGCTATTTTGGGCTATTTCTAGCCCTTTCATATTTCTGTTTAAAATACATGTTTGAGTGTTTTTTGTGCTTGTATTACCTCAGCAAGATCCTGCCTGGGTGTCTTGCATAGTTCTACAGCAGCAGAGAGATAGAAAAGGGAGACTTTGAGTGGATTAAGTCCCTCTGTTTTGCTTTTTATTGCTTATTTTCACTAGCCACACTATTCCAAGTGTTTTTTATTAACTTTGCAACTTATTTGTACTGTTTTTTTCAATTTTCATACTGTTGCACTTTAACTGATCATTTTAAGTGTTTTTCAACTGTTGATGGCTACACACTCAAGTGTGATAGCCATTTTTCTGCTTTAAAAATGTTTGTTTTACTGTATCTGTTTTAATTGTCGAAAAAAAACTAAACAAAAAATCCTCTCTCTCTACTCATTTCCCACCTTTCTATAACCAATAGAGTCTGGTTTTCAGATTTTGCTGAATTCTGGGCTGTTTTGTAATTTCTGTGTTGCCCAGGCCTTGCTAAGATAGAAGGAAGCTTCTCTGTTCACCAATGAGAGTAGTGAGCTTTGAGCAGCCTATATGTCGCTGGAAGAGTGGTTTCAGCTCAGAATCTGTAGTTTTATTGGCCATTTTAGGCTATTTCTATCCCTTTCATCTTTCTGTTTAAAAAACTATGTTTGTGCGGCTTTTGCACTTGTCTTACCTCAGCAAGATCCTGCCTGGGTGTCCTGCATAGTTCTACAACAGCAGAGAGAGAAAAGGGAGACTTTGAGGGGATTAAGTACCTCTGTTTAGCTGCACTATTTCCAAGCGTTTTATATTAACTTTGCAACTTATTTGAACTGTTTTTTTTTTAATTCTGATACTGTTGCACTTTAACTGATCATTTTTAAATGTTTTTCAACTGTTGAACTGTTAAGGGCTACACACTCAAGTGAGATAGCAATTTTTCCTCTTTAAAAGTATTTCTTTTACTGTATCTGTCTTAATTCTTGAGAAAGCAAAAAAAAAAAACCAAAATCCTCTCTGTCTACTCATTTCCCACCTTTCTATAACCAGTAGAGTCTGTTTTTCAGATTTTTCTGAATTCTGGGCTGTTTTATAGTTTCTGCGTTGCCCAAACCTTACTAAGATAGAAGGAAGCTTCTCTGTTCATCAGTGAGAGTGATGAACTTTGAGCAGCCTATCTGTCATTGGGGGAGTGGTTTCAGCTCAGAATCTGTAGTTTTATTGGCCATTTTGGGCTAGTTCTATCTATTTCATCTTTCTGTTTAAAAATCCATGCTTGAGCAGTTTTTGTGCTTGTATTACCTCAGCAAGATCCTGCCTGGGTGTCCTGCATAGTTCTATAGCAGCAGAGAGAGAAAAAAGAGACTTTGAAGGGATTAAGTACCTCTGCTTAGCTATTTCCGAGTATTTATATTAACTTTGCAACTTATTTAAACTGTTTTTTTTAATTCTGATACTGTTGCACTTTAACTGATCGCTTTTAAGTGTTTTTCAACTGTTGAACTGTTAAGGGCTACACACTCAAGTGTGATAGCCATTTTTCTGCTTTAAAAGTGTTTGTTTTACTGTATCTGTTTTTATTCTTGAAAAAAAAAATCCTACCTCTGTACTCTTTTCCTGCCTTTCTATACCCATTAGAGTCTGGTTTTCAGATTTTGCTAAATTCTGGGCTGTTTTGTAGTTTCTGGGTTGCCCAGACCTTACGAAGATAGAAGGAAGCTTCTCTGTTCATCAGTGAGAGTGGTGAGCTTTGAGGAGCCTATATTTTGCTGGAGGAGTGGTTTCAGCTCAGAAGCTGTAGTTTTATTAGCTATTTTGGGCTATTTCTATCCCTTTCATCTTTCTGTTTAAAAACCCATGTTGGCACATTTTTTGCTCTTGTATTACCTCAGCAAGAATCTTGCTAGGGTGTCCTGCAGAGTTCTACAGCAGCAGAGAGAGAAAAGGGAGACATTGAGTGGATTAAATACCTCTGTTTTGCTTTTTATTACTTATTTTTGCTAGCTGCACTATTCCAAGAGATTTTATTAACTTTGCAACTTATTTTAACTATTTTTTGAATTCCGATACTGTTGCTCTTTAACTGATCATTTTTAAGTGTTTTTCAACTGTGGAATTGTTGAGGGCTACACACTCAAGTGTGATAACCATTTTTCTGCTTTAAAAGTGTTTCTTTTACTGTATCTGTTTTAATTTTTGAAAAAAAAAAAACAAAACAAAACAAAAAAATCATATCTCTCTACTCGTTTCTGACCTTTCTATAACCAGCAGAGTTCAGGTTTTAATTTTGCTAAATTCTGGGCATGTTTTGTAATTTCTGTATTGCCCAGACCTTACTAAGATAGAAGGAAGCATCTCTGTTCATCAGTGAGAGTAGTGAGCTTTGAGCAGCCTATCTGTTGCTGGAGGAGTAGTTTCAGCTCAGAATCTGTAGTTTTATTGGCCATTTTAAGCTATTTCTATCCCTTTCATCTTTCTGTTTAAAAAACTTGTTTTGTGTGGCTTTTGTGCTTGTATAACCTCAGCAAGATCCTGCCTGGGTGTCCTGCATAGTTCTACAGCAGCAGAGAGAGAAAAGGGTGACTTTGAGGGGATTAAGTACCTCTGTTTAGCTGTACTATTTCCAAGCATTTTTTATTAATTCTGCAACTTATTTGAACTGTTTTTTGAATTCTGATATTGTTGCACTTTAATTGATTGTTTTTAAGTGTTTTTCAACTGTTGAACTGTTAAGGGCTACACACTCAAGTGCAATAGCCATTTTTCTACTTTAAAATTATTTGTTTTACTGTATCTGTTTTAATTCTTTAAAAAAAAACATGAAAATCCCACCTCTCTCCTCATTTTATGCCTTTCTATAACCAATAGAGTCTGGTCTTCAGATATTGCTGAATTCTGGGCTGTTTTGTAGTTTCTGGGTTGCCCAGACCTTACTAAGATAGAAGAAAGTTTCTCTGTTCATCAGTGAGAGTGGTGAGCTTTGAGCAGCCTATCTGTTGCTGCAGGAGTGGTTTCAGCTTAGAATCTGTAGTTTTATTCGCCATTTTGGGCTATTTCTATCGCTTTCATCTTTCTGTTTAAAAACCCGTGTCTGCACAGTTTTTGCACTTGTATTACCTGAGCAAGATCCGGCCTGGGTGTCCAGCAGAGTTCTACAGCAGCAGAGAGAGTAAAGGGAGACTTTGAGTGGATTAAGTACATTTGTTTTGCTTTTTAGTGCTTATTTTCTCAAGCCACACTCTTCCAAGCATATTTTATTAACTTTGCAACTTATTTGAACTGTTTTTTGAATTCTGATACTGTTGCACTTCAACTGATCATTTTAAGTGTTTTTCAACTGTTGAGGACTAGACACACAAGTGTGATAGCCATTTTTCTGCTTTAAACATTTTTCTTTTACTGTATCTGTTTTAATTTAAAAACAAAAAAAAAAACAAACAAAAAATCCTCTCTACTCATTTCCCACCTTTCTATAACCAGTAGAGTCCAGTTTTCAGATTTTGCTGAATTCTGGGATCTTTTGTAATTTCTTTGTTGCCCGGACCTTACTAAGATAGAAGGAAGCTTCTCTGTTCATCAGTGAGAGTGGTGATATTTGAGCAGCCTATCTGTCACTGGGGGAATGGTTTCAGCTCAGAAACTGTAGTTTTACTGGCTATTTTGGGCTATTTCTATCCCTTTCATATTTCTGTTTAAAATACATGTTTGAGTGTTTTTTGTGCCTGTATTACCTCAGCAAGATCCTGCCTGGGTGTCTTGCATAGTTTTACAGCAGCAGAGATAGAAAAGGAGACTTTGAGTGGATTAAGTCCCTCTGTTTTGCTTTTATTGCTTATTTTCACTAGCCGCACTATTCCAAGTGTTTTTTATTAACTTTGCAACTTATTTGTACTGTTTTTTTCAATTTTCATACTGTTGCACTTTAACTGATCATTTTAAGTGTTTTTCAACTGTTGATGGCTACACACTCAAGTGCGATAGCCATTTTTCTGCTTTAAAAATGTTTGTTTTACTGTATCTGTTTTAATTGTTGAAAAAAAACTAAACAAAAAAATCCTCTCTCTCTACTCATTTCCCACCTTTCTATAACCAATAGAGTCTGGTTTTCAGATTTTGCTGAATTCTGGGCTGTTTTGTAATTTCTGTGTTGCCCAGGCCTTGCTAAGATAGAAGGAAGCTTCTCTGTTCATCAATGAGAGCAGTGAGCTTTGAGCAGCCTATATGTCGCTGGAAGAGTGGTTTCAGCTCAGAATCTGTAGTTTTATTGGCCATTTTAGGCTATTTCTATCCCTTTCATCTTTCTGTTTAAAAAACTATGTTTGTGCGGCTTTTGCACTTGTCTTACCTCAGCAAGATCCTGCCTGGGTGTCCTGCATAGTTCTACAGCAGCAGAGAGAGAAAAGGGAGACTTTGAGGGGATTAAGTACCTCTGTTTAGCTGCACTATTTCCAAGCGTTTTATATTAACTTTGCAACTTATTTGAACTGTTTTTTTTTTAATTCTGATACTGTTGCACTTTAACTGATCATTTTTAAATGTTTTTCAACTGTTGAACTGTTAAGGGCTACACACTCAAGTGAGATAGCAATTTTTCTGCTTTAAAAGTATTTCTTTTACTGTATCTGTCTTAATTCTTGAGAAAGCAAAAAAAAAAAAAAAAAACAAAATCCTCTCTGTCTACTCATTTCCCACCTTTCTATAACCAGTAGAGTCTGTTTTTCAGATTTTGCTGAATTCTGGGCTGTTTTATAGTTTCTGCGTTGCCCAAACCTTACTAAGATAGAAGGAAGCTTCTCTGTTTATCAGTGAGAGTGATGAACTTTGAGCAGCCTATCTGTCATTGGGGGAGTGGTTTCAGCTCAGAATCTGTAGTTTTATTGGCCATTTTGGGCTAGTTCTATCTATTTCATCTTTCTGTTTAAAAATCCATGCTTGAGCAGTTTTTGTGCTTGTATTACCTCAGCAAGATCCTGCCTGGGTGTCCTGCATAGTTATATAGCAGCAGAGAGAGAAAAGAGAGACTTTGAGGGGATTAAGTACCTCTGTTTAGCTATTTCTGAGTATTTATATTAACTTTGCAACTTATTTGAACTGTTTTTTTTTTAATTCTGATACTGTTGCACTTTAACTGATTGCTTTTAAGTGTTTTTCAACTGTTGAACTGTTAAGGGCTACACACTCAAGTGTGATAGCCATTTTCTGCTTTAAAAGTGTTTGTTTTACTGTATCTGTTTTTATTCTTGAAAAAAAAATCCTACCTCTGTACTCTTTTCCTGCCTTTCTATACCCATTAGAGTCTGGTTTTCAGATTTTGCTAAATTCTGGGCTGTTTTGTAGTTTCTGGGTTGCCCAGACCTTACGAAGATAGAAGGAAGCTTCTCTGTTCATCAGTGAGAGTGGTGAGCTTTGAGCAGCCTATATTTTGCTGGAGGAGTGGTTTCAGCTCAGAAGCTGTAGTTTTATTAGCTATTTTGGGCTATTTCTATCCCTTTCATCTTTCTGTTTAAAAACCCATGTTGGCACATTTTTGCTCTTGTATTACCTCAGCAAGAATCTTGCTAGGGTGTCCTGCAGAGTTCTACAGCAGCAGAGAGAGAAAAGGGAGACATTGAGTGGATTAAATACCTCTGTTTTGCTTTTTATTACTTATTTTTGCTAGCTGCATTATTCCAAGAGATTTTATTAACTTTGCAACTTATTTTAACTATTTTTTGAATTCTGATACTGTTGCTCTTTAATTGATCATTTTAAGTGTTTTTCAACTGTGGAATTGTTGAGGGCTACACACTCAAGTGTGATAACCATTTTTCTGCTTTAAAAGTGTTTCTTTTACTGTATCTGTTTTAATTTTTGAAAAAAAAAAAACAAAACAAAACAAAAAAATCATATCTCTCTACTCGTTTCTGACCTTTCTATAACCAGCAGAGTTCAGGTTTTAATTTTGCTAAATTCTGGGCATGTTTTGTAATTTCTGTATTGCCCAGACCTTACTAAGATAGAAGGAAGCATCTCTGTTCATCAGTGAGAGTAGTGAGCTTTGAGCAGCCCATCTGTTGCTGGAGGAGTAGTTTCAGCTCAGAATCTGTAGTTTTATTGGCCATTTTAGGCTATTTCTATCCCTTTCATCTTTCTGTTTAAAAAACTTGTTTTGTGCGGCTTTTGTGCTTGTATAACCTCAGCAAGATCCTGCCTGGGTGTCCTGCATAGTTCTACAGCAGCAGAGAGAAAAGGGTGACTTTGAGGGGATTAAGTACCTCTGTTTAGCTGTACTATTTCCAAGCATTTTTTTATTAATTCTGCAACTTATTTGAACTGTTTTTTGAATTCTGATATTGTTGCACTTTAACTGATTGTTTTTAAGTGTTTTTCAACTGTTGAACTGTTAAGGGCTACACACTCAAGTGCAATAGCCATTTTTCTACTTTAAAATTATTTGTTTTACTGTATCTGTTTTAATTCTTTAAAAAAAAACATGAAAATCCCACCTCTCTCCTCATTTTATGCCTTTCTATAACCAATAGAGTCTGGTCTTCAGATATTGCTGAATTCTGGGCTGTTTTGTAGTTTCTGGGTTGCCCAGACCTTACTAAGATAGAAGAAAGTTTCTCTGTTCATCAGTGAGAGTGGTGAGCTTTGAGCAGCCTATCTGTTGCTGCAGGAGTGGTTTCAGCTTAGAATCTGTAGTTTTATTCGCCATTTTGGGCTATTTCTATCGCTTTCATCTTTCTGTTTAAAACCCGTGTCTGCACAGTTTTTGCACTTGTATTACCTGAGCAAGATCCGGCCTGGGTGTCCAGCAGAGTTCTACAGCAGCAGAGAGAGTAAAGGGAGACTTTGAGTGGATTAAGTACATTTGTTTTGCTTTTTAGTGCTTATTTTCTCAAGCCACACTCTTCCAAGCATATTTTATTAACTTTGCAACTTATTTGAACTGTTTTTTTGAATTCTGATACTGTTGCACTTCAACTGATCATTTTAAGTGTTTTTCAACTGTTGAGGACTAGACACACAAGTGTGATAGCCATTTTTCTGCTTTAAACATTTTTCTTTTACTGTATCTGTTTTAATTTAAAAAAAAACAAAAACAAAAAAAAAAACAAACAAAAAATCCTCTCTACTCATTTCCCACCTTTCTATAACCAGTAGAGTCCAGTTTTCAGATTTTGCTGAATTCTGGGATCTTTTGTAATTTCTTTGTTGCCCGGACCTTACTAAGATAGAAGGAAGCTTCTCTGTTCATCAGTGAGAGTGGTGATATTTGAGCAGCCTATCTGTCACTGGGGGAATGGTTTCAGCTCAGAAACTGTAGTTTTACTGGCTATTTTGGGCTATTTCTATCCCTTTCATATTTCTGTTTAAAATACATGTTTGAGTGTTTTTTGTGCTTGTATTACCTCAGCAAGATCCTGCCTGGGTGTCTTGCATAGTTCTACAGCAGCAGAGAGATAGAAAAGGGAGACTTTGAGTGGATTAAGTCCCTCTGTTTTGCTTTTTATTGCTTATTTTCACTAGCCGCACTATTCCAAGTGTTTTTTATTAACTTTGCAACTTATTTGTACTGTTTTTTTCAATTTTCATACTGTTGCACTTTAACTGATCATTTTAAGTGTTTTTCAACTGTTGATGGCTACACACTCAAGTGCGATAGCCATTTTTCTGCTTTAAAAATGTTTGTTTTACTGTATCTGTTTTAATTGTTGAAAAAAAACTAAACAAAAAAATCCTCCCTCTCTACTCATTTCCCACCTTTCTACAACCAATAGAGTCCGGTTTTCAGATTTTGCTGAATTCTGGGCTGTTTTGTAATTTCTGTGTTGCCCAGGCCTTACTAAGATAGAAGGAAGCTTCTCTGTTCATCAATGAGAGCAGTGAGCTTTGAGCAGCCTATCTGTCGCTGGAAGAGTGGTTTCAGCTCAGAATCTGTAGTTTTATTGGCCATTTTAGGCTATTTCTATCCCTTTCATCTTTCTGTTTAAAAAACTATGTTTGTGCAGCTTTTGCACTTGTCTTACCTCAGCAAGATCCTGCCTGGGTGTCCTGCATAGTTCTACAGCAGCAGAGAGAGAAAAGGGAGACTTTGAGGGGATTAAGTACATCTGTTTAGCTGCACTATTTCCAAGCATTTTATATTAACTTTGCAACTTATTTGAACTGTTTTTTTTTTAATTCTGATACTGTTGCACTTTAACTGATCATTTTTAAGTGTTTTTCAACTGTTGAACTGTTAAGGGCTACACACTCAAGTGAGATAGCATTTTTTCTGCTTTAAAAGTATTTCTTTTACTGTATCTGTCTTAATTCTTGAGAAAGCAAAAAAAAAAAAAACCCAAAATCCTCTCTGTCTACTCATTTCCCACCTTTCTATAACCAGTAGAGTCTGTTTTTCAGATTTTGCTGAATTCTGGGCTGTTTTATAGTTTCTACGTTGCCCAAACCTTACTAAGATAGAAGGAAGCTTCTCTGTTCATCAGTGAGAGTGATGAACTTTGAGCAGCCTATCTGTCATTGGGGGAGTGGTTTCAGCTCAGAATCTGTAGTTTTATTGGCCATTTTGGGCTAGTTCTATCTATTTCATCTTTCTGTTTAAAAATCCATGCTTGAGCAGTTTTTGTGCTTGTATTACCTCAGCAAGATCCTGCCTGGGTGTCCTGCATAGTTATATAGCAGCAGAGAGAGAAAAGAGAGACTTTGAAGGGATTAAGTACCCCTGTTTAGCTATTTCTGAGTATTTATATTAACTTTGCAACTTATTTGAACTGTTTTTTTTAATTCTAATACTGTTGCACTTTAACTGATCGCTTTTCAGTGTTTTTCAACTGTTGAACTGTTAAGGGCTACACACTCAAGTGTGATAGCCATTTTTCTGCTTTAAAAGTGTTTGTTTTACTGTATCTGTTTTTATTCTTGAAAAAAAAATCCTACCTCTCTACTCTTTTCCTGCCTTTCTATAACCATTAGAGTCTGGTTTTCAGATTTTGCTAAATTCTGGGCTGTTTTGTAGTTTCTGGGTTGCCCAGACCTTACGAAGATAGAAGGAAGCTTCTCTGTTCATCAGTGAGAGTGGTGAGCTTTGAGCAGCCTATATTTTGCTGGAGGAGTGGTTTCAGCTCAGAAGCTGTAGTTTTATTAGCTATTTTGGGCTATTTCTATCCCTTTCATCTTTCTGTTTAAAAACCCATGTTGGCACATTTTTTGCTCTTGTATTACCTCAGCAAGAATCTTGCTAGGGTGTCCTGCAGAGTTCTACAGCAGCAGAGAGAGAAAAGGGAGACATTGAGTGGATTAAATACCTCTGTTTTGCTTTTTATTACTTATTTTTGCTAGCTGCACTATTCCAAGAGATTTTATTAACTTTGCAACTTATTTTAACTATTTTTTGAATTCCGATACTGTTGCTCTTTAACTGATCATTTTTAAGTGTTTTTCAACTGTGGAATTGTTGAGGGCTACACACTCAAGTGTGATAACCATTTTTCTGCTTTAAAAGTGTTTCTTTTACTGTATCTGTTTTAATTTTTGAAAAAAAAAAACAAAACAAAACAAAAAAATCATATCTCTCTACTCGTTTCTGACCTTTCTATAACCAGCAGAGTTCAGGTTTTAATTTTGCTAAATTCTGGGCATGTTTTGTAATTTCTGTATTGCCCAGACCTTACTAAGATAGAAGGAAGCATCTCTGTTCATCAGTGAGAGTAGTGAGCTTTGAGCAGCCCATCTGTTGCTGGAGGAGTAGTTTCAGCTCAGAATCTGTAGTTTTATTGGCCATTTTAGGCTATTTCTATCCCTTTCATCTTTCTGTTTAAAAAACTTGTTTTGTGCGGCTTTTGTGCTTGTATAACCTCAGCAAGATCCTGCCTGGGTGTCCTGCATAGTTCTACAGCAGCAGAGAGAGAAAAGGGTGACTTTGAGGGGATTAAGTACCTCTGTTTAGCTGTACTATTTCCAAGCATTTTTTTATTAATTCTGCAACTTATTTGAACTGTTTTTTGAATTCTGATATTGTTGCACTTTAACTGATTGTTTTTAAGTGTTTTTCAACTGTTGAACTGTTAAGGGCTACACACTCAAGTGCAATAGCCATTTTTCTACTTTAAAATTATTTGTTTTACTGTATCTGTTTTAATTCTTTAAAAAAAACATGAAAATCCCACCTCTCTCCTCATTTTATGCCTTTCTATAACCAATAGAGTCTGGTCTTCAGATATTGCTGAATTCTGGGCTGTTTTGTAGTTTCTGGGTTGCCCAGACCTTACTAAGATAGAAGAAAGTTTCTCTGTTCATCAGTGAGAGTGGTGAGCTTTGAGCAGCCTATCTGTTGCTGCAGGAGTGGTTTCAGCTTAGAATCTGTAGTTTTATTCGCCATTTTGGGCTATTTCTATCGCTTTCATCTTTCTGTTTAAAACCCCGTGTCTGCACAGTTTTTGCACTTGTATTACCTGAGCAAGATCCGGCCTGGGTGTCCAGCAGAGTTCTACAGCAGCAGAGAGAGTAAAGGGAGACTTTGAGTGGATTAAGTACATTTGTTTTGCTTTTTAGTGCTTATTTTCTCAAGCCACACTCTTCCAAGCATATTTTATTAACTTTGCAACTTATTTGAACTGTTTTTTGAATTCTGATACTGTTGCACTTCAACTGATCATTTTTAAGTGTTTTTCAACTGTTGAGGACTAGACACACAAGTGTGATAGCCATTTTTCTGCTTTAAACATTTTTCTTTTACTGTATCTGTTTTAATTTAAAAAAAAAACAAAAACAAAAAAAAACAAACAAAAAATCCTCTCTACTCATTTCCCGCCTTTCTATAACCAGTAGAGTCCAGTTTTCAGATTTTGCTGAATTCTGGGATCTTTTGTAATTTCTTTGTTGCCCGGACCTTACTAAGATAGAAGGAAGCTTCTCTGTTCATCAGTGAGAGTGGTGATATTTGAGCAGCCTATCTGTCACTGGGGGAATGGTTTCAGCTCAGAAACTGTAGTTTTACTGGCTATTTTGGGCTATTTCTATCCCTTTCATATTTCTGTTTAAAATACATGTTTGAGTGTTTTTTGTGCTTGTATTACCTCAGCAAGATCCTGCCTGGGTGTCTTGCATAGTTCTACAGCAGCAGAGAGATAGAAAAGGGAGACTTTGAGTGGATTAAGTCCCTCTGTTTTGCTTTTTATTGCTTATTTTCACTAGCCGCACTATTCCAAGTGTTTTTTATTAACTTTGCAACTTATTTGTACTGTTTTTTTCAATTTTCATACTGTTGCACTTTAACTGATCATTTTAAGTGTTTTTCAACTGTTGATGGCTACACACTCAAGTGCGATAGCCATTTTTCTGCTTTAAAAATGTTTGTTTTACTGTATCTGTTTTAATTGTTGAAAAAAAACTAAACAAAAAAATCCTCCCTCTCTACTCATTTCCCACCTTTCTACAACCAATAGAGTCCGGTTTTCAGATTTTGCTGAATTCTGGGCTGTTTTGTAATTTCTGTGTTGCCCAGGCCTTACTAAGATAGAAGGAAGCTTCTCTGTTCATCAATGAGAGCAGTGAGCTTTGAGCAGCCTATCTGTCGCTGGAAGAGTGGTTTCAGCTCAGAATCTGTAGTTTTATTGGCCATTTTAGGCTATTTCTATCCCTTTCATCTTTCTGTTTAAAAAACTATGTTTGTGCAGCTTTTGCACTTGTCTTACCTCAGCAAGATCCTGCCTGGGTGTCCTGCATAGTTCTACAGCAGCAGAGAGAGAAAAGGGAGACTTTGAGGGGATTAAGTACATCTGTTTAGCTGCACTATTTCCAAGCATTTTATATTAACTTTGCAACTTATTTGAACTGTTTTTTTTTAATTCTGATACTGTTGCACTTTAACTGATCATTTTTAAGTGTTTTTCAACTGTTGAACTGTTAAGGGCTACACACTCAAGTGAGATAGCAATTTTTCTGCTTTAAAAGTATTTCTTTTACTGTATCTGTCTTAATTCTTGAGAAAGCAAAAAAAAAAAAAACCCAAAATCCTCTCTGTCTACTCATTTCCCACCTTTCTATAACCAGTAGAGTCTGTTTTTCAGATTTTGCTGAATTCTGGGCTGTTTTATAGTTTCTACGTTGCCCAAACCTTACTAAGATAGAAGGAAGCTTCTCTGTTCATCAGTGAGAGTGATGAACTTTGAGCAGCCTATCTGTCATTGGGGGAGTGGTTTCAGCTCAGAATCTGTAGTTTTATTGGCCATTTTGGGCTAGTTCTATCTATTTCATCTTTCTGTTTAAAAATCAATGCTTGAGCAGTTTTTGTGCTTGTATTACCTCAGCAAGATCCTGCCTGGGTGTCCTGCATAGTTATATAGCAGCAGAGAGAGAAAAGAGAGACTTTGAGGGGATTAAGTACCCCTGTTTAGCTATTTCTGAGTATTTATATTAACTTTGCAACTTATTTGAACTGTTTTTTTTAATTCTAATACTGTTGCACTTTAACTGATCGCTTTTCAGTGTTTTTCAACTGTTGAACTGTTAAGGGCTACACACTCAAGTGTGATAGCCATTTTTCTGCTTTAAAAGTGTTTGTTTTACTGTATCTGTTTTTATTCTTGAAAAAAAAATCCTACCTCTCTACTCTTTTCCTGCCTTTCTATAACCATTAGAGTCTGGTTTTCAGATTTTGCTAAATTCTGGGCTGTTTTGTAGTTTCTGGGTTGCCCAGACCTTACGAAGATAGAAGGAAGCTTCTCTGTTCATCAGTGAGAGAGGTGAGCTTTGAGCAGCCTATATTTTGCTGGAGGAGTGGATTCAGCTCAGAAGCTGTAGTTTTATTAGCTATTTTGGGCTATTTCTATCCCTTTCATCTTTCTGTTTAAAAACCCATGTTGGCACATTTTTTGCTCTTGTATTACCTCAGCAAGATCCTGCCTGGGTGTCCTGCAGAGTTTTACTGCAGCAGAGAGAGAAAAATGGAGACTTTGAATGGATTAAGTACCTCTGTTTTGCTTTTTATTGCTTATTTCTACTAGCTGCACTATTCTGAGAGTTTTTATTAACTTTGCAATTTGTTTGAACTGTTTTTTGAATTCTGATACTGATGCTCTTTAACTGATCATTTTTAAGTGTTTTTCAACTGTGGAATTGTTGAGGGCTATGCACTCAAATGTGATAGCCATTTTTCTGCTTTAAAAGTGTTTCTTTTACTGTATCTGTTTTAATTTTTGATTAAAACAAAACAAAAAAAATCCTGTTTTTCTACTCATTTCCCACCTTTCTATAACCAGTAGAGTCCAGTTTTCAGATTTTGCTGAATTCTGGGCTGTTTTGTAATTTCTGTGTTGCCCAGGCCTTACTAAGATAGAAGGAAGCTTCTCTGTTCATCAATGAGAGTAGTTAGCTTTGAGCAGCCTATCTGTCGCTGGAAGAGTGGTTTCAGCTCAGAATCTGTAGTTTTATTGGCCATTTTAGGCTGTTTCTATCCCTTTCATCTTTCTGTTTAAAAAACTATGTTTGCACGGCTTTTGCACTTGTATTACCTCAGCAAGATCCTGCTTGGGTGTCCTGCATAGTTCTACAGCAGCAGAGAGAGAAAAGGGAGACTTTGAGGGGATTAAGTACCTCTGTTTAGCTGCACTATTTCCAAGCATTTTATATTAACTTTGCAACTTATTTGAACTGTTTTTTTTTTTTTTTTAATTCTGATACTGTTGCACTTTAACTGGTCATTTTAAAGTGTTTTTCGACTGTTGAACTGTTAATGGCTACACACTCAAGTGAGATAGCCATTTTTCTGCTTTAAAAGTATTTGTTTTACTGTATCTATCTTAATTCTTGAGAAAGCAAAAAAAAAAAAAAAAAATCCTCTCTGTCTAATCATTTCCCACTTTTCTATAACCAGAAGAGTCTGTTTTTCAGATTTTTCTGAATTCTGAGCTGTTTTATAGTTTCTGCGTTGCCAAAATCTTACTAAGATAGAAGGAAGCTACTCTGTTCATCAGTGAGAGTGGTGAGCTTTGAGCAGCCTATCTGTCACTGGGGGAGTGGTTTCAGCTCAGACTCTGTAGTTTTATTGGCTATTTTGGGCTAGTTCTATCTATTTCATCTTTCTGTTTAAAAACCCATGTTTGCACAGCTTTTGCACTTGTCTTACCTCAGCAAGATCCTGCCTGGGTGTCCTGCATAGTTCTACAGCAGCAGAAAGAGAAAAAGAGAGACTTTGAGGGGATTAAGTACCTCTGTTTAGCTGCACTATTTCTGAGCGTTTTATATTAACTTTGCAACTTATTTGAACAGTTGTTTTTGAATTCTGATACTGTTGCACTTTGATTGTTTTTAAGTGTTTTTCAACTGTTGAACTGTTAAAGGCTACACACTCAAGTGCAATAGCCATTTTTCTGCTTTAAAAGTGTTTGTTTTACAGTATCTGTTTTAATTCTTGAAAAAGCAAAAAAAAAAAAAAAAATCCTATCTCTCTACTCATTTCCCACCTTTCTTTAACCAGTAGAGTCTGGTTTTCAGATTTTGCTGAATTCTAGGCTGTTTTATACTTTTTGCTTTGTCCAAACCTTACTAAGATAGAAGGAAGATTATCTGCTCATCAGTGAGAGTGGTGAGCTTTGAGCAGCCTATCTGTCACTGGAAGAGTGGTTTCAGCTCAGAATCTGTAGTTTTACTGGCCATTTTGGGCTAGTTCTATCCATTTCATCTTTCTGTTTTAAAACCCATGTTTGCGCAGTTTTTGTGCCTGTATTACCTCAGCAAGATCCTGCCCAGTTGTCCTGCATAGTTCTGCAGCAGAGAGAGAAAAGGGAGACTTTGAGGGGATTAAGTACCTCTGTTTAGCTGCACTATTTCCGAGCATTTTTTGTTAACTTTGCAACTTATTTGAACATTTTTTGAATTCTGATACTGTTGCACTTTAACTGATCATTTTTAAGTGTTTTTCAACTTTTGAACTGTTAAGGGCTACACACTCAAGTGTGATAGCCATTTTCTGCTTTAAAAGTGTTTGTTTTACTGTATCTGTTTTAACTCTTGGAAAAAAATCTTACCTCTCTACTAGTTTCCTGCCTTTCTATAACCAGTAGAGTCTGGTTTTCAAATTTGGACAAATTCTGGGAGTTTTTGTAGTTTCTGGGTTGCCCAGACCTTACGAAGACAGAAAGAAGCTTCTCTGTTCATCAGTGAGAATGGTGAGCTTTGAGCAGTCTATCTGTCGCTGGAGGAGAGGTTTCAGCTTAGAATCTGTAGTTTTATTGGCCATTTTGGACTATTTCTCTCGCTTTCATCTTTCTGTTTAAAAAACAGTGTTTGCTCGGTTTTTGCACTTGTATTACCTCAGCATGTTCCTGCCTGGGTGTCCAGCAGAGTTCTACAGCAGCAGAGAGAGAAAAGGGAGACTTTGAGTGGATTAAGTACCTCTGTTTTGCTTTGTATTGATTTATTTTCGCAAGCCACACTTTTCTGAGCATATTTTATTAACTTTGCAACTTATTTGAACTGTTTTTTGAATTCTGATACTGTTGCACTTTAATTGATCATTTGTAAGTGTTTTTCAACTGTGGAACTTTTGAGGGCTAGACACACAAGTGTGATAGCCATTTTTCTGCTTTAAATGTGTTTCTTTTACTGTATCTGTTTTAATTTTTGAAAAACAAAACAAAACAAAAAAAATCCTCTCTACTTATTTCCCGCCTTTTTATAACCAGTAGAGTCCGGTTTTCAGATTTTGCTGAATTCTGGGCTGTTTTGTAGTTTCTGTGTTGCCCAGACCTTACTAAGATAGAAGGAAGCTTATCTGTTCATCAGTGAGAGTGGTGAGCTTTGAGCAGCCTATCTGTTGCTGGAGAAGTGGTTTCAGCTCAGAATCTGTAGTTTTATTGGCCATTTGTGGCTATTTCTATCCCTTTCATCTTTCTGTTTAAAAACTCATGTTTGTGCGGTTTTTGCACTTGTATTACCTTAGCAAGATCCTGCCTGGGTGTCCTGCATAGTTCTAGCAGAGAGAGAAAAGGGAGACTTTTAGTGGATTAAGTCCATCTGTTTTGCTTTTTATTGCTTATTTTTGCTAGCCGCACTATTCCAAGTGTTTTTTATTAACTTTGCAACTTATTTGAACTGTTTTTTTTCAATTCTGATACTGTTTCACTTTAACTGATCATTTTTAAGCGTTTTTCAGTTGTTGAACTGTTGAGGGCTATACACTCAAGTGCGATAGCCATTTTTCTGCTTTAAAAATGTTTGTTTTACTGTATCTGTTTTCATTTTTGAAAAAAAAAAAAATCCTCTCTTTCTACTTGTTTCCTGCCTTTCTATAACCAGTATAGTCTGGGTTTCAGATTTTGCTTTATTCTAGACTGTTTTGTAGTTTCTGTGTTGTTTTAAAAAAAAGTGTAAATGTCCATATCAATATATTCATCAAAAAGTTATTCTTCTAAATAAGAGTCAATCTGCTGGTAAACAATATGAATTTGATTTTTTGATATGGCGGAATAGGTTATATTATTGTACAATAAACTTGTCATTGCATTGTTATAATCTTCTACCTTAAATATCACTATACCACCCCCTTTATCTGGCTTCACGATCTTATGTATTTGTTGCTCCTTAAAGAACCCAACAGCTCCATCTCTTTCTTTGAAAGATTATGATACATTTTCTTATCCTGAGAAAATAATTTATATATATCTTCCATAACTGCTTTCTGAAAAAAACTGAATTACTGAATGTAAGAGAGGGTTAAGGGAGGGCCTCACTATGTGTAAGCAATTCAGATCCTGTATCTCAGCTCAAAAAATCATTTCCTTAGTTACACTCAGTTGTTCACCCGATATTTCTGACAGAGTACTCTGCAGGGAATTTGTAAATCTGCCAACTCATTACACTCCCAAAACATATGTTCCCAGCTACCTCTTTCTTTCCCGTCAGACCTCCAACACTTGCCATCTACTTGAGGAAAAAATCTTTGGAGTATGCTTGAAGTATAAAAATACCTATGCAAACACTCCCAAGCAAGGATTCCAAATCCATTAGACCTTGTTGCATACTTGGGAGCCATACATATATCCACCCATCGCCTCTTTGTGAATTGCTTTTCCAGTCTGTCTTCCAAATCCCTTCTAACCTTCTTTGATTGATTCCCATAGTTATCATGCAAAATTTTACATGTCCTACTAATTATCCTCCTTTGAACACCAGCTTTTGTTCCTTGTCTTTCTCTTTTACTCTACTCAGATATCAATCTGCTTTAGGTAAGGCAGTCTCTAGCTTGCAGTCTAAATGTATTCTTAGCCTCTTCCCATTCTATTACTTTTCCCTCTATAATTATTTGATCCCAGTAACTTGCTTTCTTTTCCAGACAGTTTTCTCCAGTAAATTCCAGCCCCTTCTTGCTTATTCTCTCTAAATGAGGTCATTCCTATCAGCAGAATCTCCTTTCTCCATTCCAGTGTTGGCTTAGTTCTTAAAATACTTTCTGATAATTTTTGAATATAATATTCTGTATCATTACTGTTATTATCCTTAAGGATTTGCATCCAAAATCCCAATCTTTCCTTGTTTCTTAAGTCCCCCCGTTTCATCCACCAGCAACCTTTAGTAACTCCATTTACCTGACTCTCTCCACGTCCACTAGCCCAGTCAGTAGCCCTGGTAGCAGTTACCTGCTGAGTCCACTAGGTGGCTCCCTACTACCACAATTGCTTATCCTTGCAAACTTTTCTTTCCACATACTAAGTCCTATATTTCCCACTATTCTGCTACCCTTTTTGTGTTTTCCACCCTTTTCCTTTCTCTGCCTTTCTCAGCCTTGCCCCACTTAGTCCTCACTCTCCTAGCATTCCTCTATGTCCTCGGATTACTTACCTGTCCTATCAGCATCTTACTGATTGTTTTCCACTCAACCTCTCTTCTTTGGCTCTACCCGCTCCGTTAAGCCCTCTTGGCTCACTCCGCTCCCACCCTACCCCAATTCCCACCCACCCCAGGGGTCCTACTCTTATAGCTCCATAGCCACACCCCTATCCCTCCTGGCCTATTCCTCTCCTTCCCACCAAATTGTTGTCTAGCCTCTACACACCCCCTTACACTCCCCTTCTCTTTCTTAGCCCTAGGACCATACTTGTTCTATTACCTCTCCATTACCTACACTTCTCCTTATACATACTCTTTCCTCTCCAGCCATCCTTTCTCTATTCCCTATAGAATCTATTCCTACTTACCATCTGCTTTAAATTAATTTACTACCCCTACTATTCCTTTCCACACTCATATCTCTCCCCTTATACTTTCCTCTCTGCTTCCTCTCTTCTCAAATTACTAAATCATGACTCCTACATACTAACTATGCCTTTACTCTCAGTCTTAATCATGACTACCCTTCTCTCAACGTACCATCTCACCTTTTTTGAAATTTCACTTAACAACTATCTTATCTCCTCACAAACACACACTTCTACTAGACTCACTTTCACACCATACCCTAATGTTAATTCCACCCCTAGCTATCATCTATCTAAATACCACAGGCAACATCACCTTACCTACCCCATACTATCTAACAAAAAACAAAACCCTAACAATTCAAAAGAGGAACTTCTTAACTAAACTAGTTAATCCTACCCTACAAGATGGAAACATCCACCCCAACCCTGGCCCTAACTCACCACCTCCCCAAAACCACTCACCTAACCTCAATAATAACTTCCTTATAGGACACCTTAACATCCAAAGCATAAATAAGAAAATACCCTTCATCCATGCCTTTTTAGATACCCACTCATTTGACATTCTCTGCCTCTCTGAAACCTGGCTAAACACAGGCACTAAAGACTCAGAGATTATACCTCAAGGTTATAACATAGTAAGACACAACCGCTTAAAACGCAAGGGTGGTGGAGTAGCAATACTTTTCAAAAATCAACTTAATATCACTACTCAACCAGCATGCCCAAACCAAAATAGCAAAACAGAAGCCATCATTATTAAACTCCAACTTAATACCAAAAAATCTATTTACATTATTTGTTTGTATCTTCCCCCAGGTAATAACATCCCAATATTAGAAGACTTTCTAAGTTGGGTTTCTACCACCTACCCCCAAGAAACCATAATTCTTGATGACGTTAACATAGACTGGAACACTATTAATAATGACAATCCCTCCTCTCATATTAACCTACATGGTTTCTCACAAACTATTACCTCAACTACAAGAGTCAATAAGCCCAGTAAGAACGAGAGTATACTAGACTGGATACTCACAAATAAAGTTAACAAACAATATAAAGTAGGTACTTTGCCAGATGACATCAGCGACCACTCCCTAACCTACATTACTAGACTAAAATCAGAAAATGTTAACCTCCCAAATACAAGGCTAATTCGATCTCTCAAGCATTTTAACATAGACCTCTTTAAAGCTGATCTGAGAGCATGTAAATGGAATTGTTTAAAATCACTTCCCCTGGAGGAAGCAGTATTATTGTTTAATACTACATTCTTATCCATACTTGATACACATGCTCCTGAGCGCTCTATTAGAATTAAGACCAAACCTGTCCCATGGCTGACCTCCAATACTAAAAAACTCATGCATGCTAGAAACAAAGCATGGACAAAATGGAGATGTGATAGACAAAACCCTGATTTAGTTAATTTCCGCCAGCTTAGAAATCTTGCGAAAAAATCAATAATCTCTGACAAGAAAAACTTCTACTGTAAACTTCAGGAAACTCATATTAACAACTCCAAACAGTTCTGGTCCTCAGTAAATAGACTTCTCTCCCCAGGGACTGCTAAAACTCCTTCCCCTCTAAATACTGACCCAGAAACCCCTCTCCAGACTGCTAATGTCTTCAACTCTTTTTTTCTCTGAAACTATTCAATCCTTAGCCAAACAAATGAACCCTAACAACTCTCATATACCAACTAACATAACTACCTCCTCTTTCAACTTCTCTCTAAAACCTATATCTACCTCTTTCATCTATAAACTCATTCACAAACTGAAACCCTGTACCCCTTCTGCTGACAAGCTCCCTTCTCTGTTCCTTCAGAAAGCTGCCAAAGAAATTGCATATCCTATATCCTTATTTATCAACAGAACTATCCAAGAAGGAACCATCCCTGATATCTGGAAAGTATCCTATATTATCCCACTGCATAAAGGTGGTAACTCCTTGACCTTTCCAACTTTAGACCAATTGCCCTTCTCTCACCCCTAGCAAAGATCATGGAAAAATGTATTCATCAGCAACTTGTACACTATCTCTCTCTTCACAGCATAATAGCAAACTGCCAGCATGGTTTCAGACCCCACCACAGCACCACCACTGCCCTTCTATCCTTTGTAGATACTATCAACAAAAATCGAAACAACAACACTCTCTCTTCCGCTCTTTTCATTGATATCTAAAGCTTTCGACATGGTCAACCACTCACTCTTAATTCACATTCTTGAATCTCTCTCTTGTGATAAACTAGCCACTAATTGGTTTAAATCTTATCTTAGCAACAGACAACAAGCAGTAATATGGGAAAACCATATCTCATCACTCTTGCCTATTTCCATCGGAGTTCCCCAGGGCTCCATTCTGGGTCCACTTCTGTTCTCCCTCTTTATTAACGACCTTCAGACTGCTATCCCACAAGCTACCTGCATACAATATGCAGATGATTCTACCCTTATCTGCACAGCCCCTTCCTCTACTGAACTGACCTCATTGACCCAAAAGACCTTTAACACAGTAGAAACTTGGTTTTCTAGACGGTTTCTCCTACTAAATGCCAAAAACTAAACTCCTCCTCTTCTCCCCACCACTCGGTCCCTCCTTTAAACTTTACCATTTCTTCAAATAATGGCACCATCATCTCACCTGATCCTACCACTAAACTCTTAGGGATAACCATTGACAATAATCTTTCCTTCGATCAGCACATTAACAACACCATCAAGATTGTTAACAGAAAAATTGGATCCCTATATCGCATCAAACCTTTTCTAACCCCAGCAACTAGAACCAAAATTGCACAATCTCATCTCCTATCTACCCTCCTATATGCTTCCCCCATTTATAAAAACCTTAAGAAAATCAATCTTAATAAACTTGCAACTTGTTATAACAACATAGCTCGCTTCGCCACTGGTAACCCCTTTAGGACCCACCATTGTACAAACCTAAAACAACTTGGCTGGCTCGAATTTCAAAACTACCTAATAATCCCTCAACTCACTATAGCCCACAACATATTACACCTTCCTGACAACACCCCTATACTCTCTCAACTTCTAATCCCTTACAACAATCTCAACTCACTTGCTCCTCTAGTAAACTCATGACAAAATCAATAAAGGTAAACAATACAGCAGGTGGTTCTCTATTCACTAACACTATAGGTAGAAGTTGGAATCTCTTACCTAGTGATATAACCTTGACTACATCCCTGCCTCAATTCAAACAGAAAATTAAACTTTACTACCTAAACCATTGGCTTTGTTCCTGCAGTACACCTGACTAACCTTTTCTCTTACACACTTCTTATCTCTACCTGTCTCTTTTTCCCCTCTTTTAACTGTTCTAATCTAACTATGCATAATTTATGTATAATTGCTAATAAGTAATTGCTAATATGTAATGCTAATATGTAATGAACTGCATACGGTAAATGAAGTGCATATGGTATACTTGTTTCTCTTTAAAATTATCTTTCCCTCTGTATGGTCTTTTGACTTCCAATTTTTGCTATTTCTTAAGAGTAATGATTTTTTATGTAATGTACTTAGTATTTAGTGGAGCTTTTCTCCTCGGGCCTCTGCTGAAAATGGACATGTATCCAGCCAGACTAGCCCGGTCAACAAATGTAAAATAAAATAAATAAAATAAAATCCCTTTCCACTTTGAATTATAGCTTTCTGCTTGTGCTATGTATAGGAGCCTTAACTGTGTAACTCTGAAATACTCTTTCAAATCAGGTAATCCCAAACCACCTTGTTTTTTTGGATGAATCACCTCATCGCACTTGACTCTTGTCCTCTTCATCTCCCAGATAAAAATGGCCAACTCTTTATTAATTGCTATCCGCAACTTTTCCTCTGGTTGATAAAAATATGCCTGACCTGTGTATAAAACTGAAGGGAATGAAAACATCTTCACTGTTTGTATCTTGCTATCCAGAGCCATAAAACAGAGCTTTCACTTTCTCAGTTTTTGTACTATCTTTTGTTTAGTCTATTCCCACATATCCTTAGCTGCCATAACAGAGTCCTTTTTAATCCATACTCCTAAGTACTTCTTTTTATCATGCCCCATAAATATGGGTATTTTTGAATCAATTTGTGTATAGGTACATAGTCTACAGCTATTGCCTTTGTTTTATCTTCATTAATTTTGTATCTCAGAAAGACTTGAAACTGTCTCAGAATGTTTTACAACACCGAAGTGTCCTTTTCTGCTTTCATCAGGTATAAAATATCATTGGCAAATAAAGCCAAATTTTCTTGATTACCATACCAATTATATCCTTGCATTTCTGAGTCCCTTAACTTCTTTGCCAATGTTTCTAAATATAGCACAAACAACAAAGGAGAATGAGGACACCTCTGCCTGGTTCCTCTGCTCAAGCAAAACTTATCAGAGAGAACCCTCCTTACTTTAAGTTTTACCACTGATCCCTCATATCTCCTTCTAATCAGGCTTATAATTTTACTTTTAAAAATACTACTTTTAAAACTACTTATAAAATCCCAGCTTATACTGTCAAATGCTTTCTCTGTATCAAGACCAACCAACAACACTGGTATTTTCTTACATTCTGTTTCCATCTGGATTATCATTGTTCTGTTAATGCTGTCAAATGTTTGCCACTCCTCCACTAAACCACATGAATTCATATCTATCAATTTTGGCATCACCTTTGCCATTTGTTTAGCCATTATAGACATAAAGACTTTATAATCATGGTTTAGAATTGAAATGAGCCTACATGAAGCTGCAGCTGATGGCTCTTTACCATCTTAAAGTATTACAGCCATCACCGCTTTCTTCCAGGATGTTGATCCTTCTCTTCCTTTAAAAATACTTTTAAGCAAAATCTTCCAGATCATTATCACTTTCTTCTCTCCTAGCTTCCATTTATTCCTGGTGACTTTCTAGTTGATTGGTTATACATAAGCACTTTTATCTCACCTCCTCCTATCATGTTAGTAATTGAGCCTCATCTCCGTCTAACCTTGGCATACATAATTCTTCCATAAACATTTATATTTGTACTTTTTCTTGATTTCCACATGCCTCTGTTTATACAGATTTTCATAGAATTTCCAAAATATTGCTGGTTATTTTCCTTGTTATAGGCTCCCTAAGCTTGGTAAAACCCTTACTAGTTTCTGTTGCCAGAGCCATTGTGCTAAACGCTTTTAAGCATATTATCAAGGTAGTCCTTTATTTTCAGTTTAGAACTCTGCAATAGTGCCTCTTCTTGTTCTGCGAGATTCCCTTTATTCCGCAGTACTTTAACCTTTATCAATCCCACTAAATAATTCTCATTACTTCTTAACCATATTTATTTTTCTTTTGTTTCCACCCTATTTTAAATTCCACTTTAATTTTATCCCTCTCCCTAGCTATATTTTCAGAACAAATTTCTATCTTCCCTAATAACTCGTGAATAATTTTCATTACCCATTCCTTAAATTACTCTTTATTTAACAGATAGGTGGGGAAGTGCCACAGTCTCATTTTTATTTCATTACTCTGTAATTTATTTCAGTTAATAATGACATGTGATCCAGAATAATTATTGTATGTATATCAAAACTTTCAATTAAATGCACATGTTCTTGTGAAATATAATTTCTCTCTACTCTAGCCCAGTTTTTGGGGAATAATATGTAAATTCTCTTTGAACTCCTACTACTGAATTCACATCTTCCATACCAAATAATTTCATACATTTATTCACAAATCTACTCTCTTTTGTTATACTTTCCCTTCTATGTCCCCCAGATACACCATTACTGTTGGAAATCAAATTCCATTTCCCACCAATAAGTAATATTCCTTGTAGATTATTTCTCCCAAAAATTCCTTAAGCTTCATGATAATAGTTTTAGATGGAGCATAAATACATGCCAGCACAATCCTCCTCTCTTGCCAAAAGACTCTCACTACCAGAAATCAACCATTATTATCTTTTTTTCCTCTTCTTTCACTATTGCAACTCCTCTAGCAATTAGTATAAGTACTCCCCTTTTCCTTTATCCCTGATACTTTGCTGAATAACCATCCTGAAATCCTTTCTTTATCAACTTCATATGCTCATTTCTTTCTATGTGTGTCTCCTTTAGTGTGGCTGTTTGAATTCTGTATTTTAATATAGTTCAATACTCTTTCCTTTTTGTCTATACCTGTGAGGCCATTTGGGTTCCAAAATAATATGTTTAATGTAGTCATTATGATAAGAAATTAGTATTCCCACCTATTATATATGACAGCTTATTTAAGTGTATATTTCCAGCTTTTGTGTTACATGCACCCACTAATGTTTGGCAGGCTTATATTTTATATAGTTGTTTTTTATCATCTCCATTTTAACCTATGTCACATTTTACAAGACTTTTTGTTTTAATGAAAACCCTCAAACAAAAAAAACAAACACACTCCCAGAATGTCCACATGACCTATTAACACACACGAAAATATGTACATCTTCAAATAATGAAGGTTAGTTCTCCTGATAGGAACAATTGTGCCAAATCGAAAGCTGCACACACAGGCAAAATGTAATGTAAAATTAAAGTTATACTTGCTAAGATGCATGTTACAGTCTATGTTCCTACTTACACTAATTGCTGTCTGTTCTTCTTTTATCTTTATTCCCATTCTAGATGTGAAAAACAGCTTGTACGTTTTCAGAAAACATTAACTTTTAACCTTAAAAAAGTGCTCTGGCTTTTATTGCAGTTTGTTTCCATGGATACCTAAGAATAAAATATACATCTGCCCTCAGCTACAGACTTCTCAAACTGAACATTTGTTTGCTAAAGGAAAACTTTTAATTATATTTAGTATTCTCTTATATACTTGTTTACACAAAAAAATGTTATTGGATTAAACCACGGGCCTTAATCCAGACATTCAACTATGCAAAAGTAAGAGAAAACATATCAGCTATACATATATTATAATCTGTCCACTTTTATACCCCACCCCCACCTTAACAACCTAAAATTACAGCATATTAACTTAAACGTGCTTTTGTCCAACCTTTCTTCTCTTTTTACATTGTAATGCCAACATTTTTTAAAATTAAAAAAAGAAGATAAAAGGCACTTGCTTACTTTATTATCTTTATCACATACAGCAATAACTGAAATGCTTTACTGTATAACATGCACTTTATATCATGAAATGTTTTATGTAAATACTGTTAAAAACAAAAACTGCTTTACTTACAGTTACATTTTTCTCTTATTTTCTTCCTTTCTCACTTCCTCTTACTATCCCTCCAAACATAAAGACCATGAAGTGTGGTATATGCTTTTCAGTCCCCTACAAGTTTAACAACATCAACAAAAGTCTAATCTTTCCCTTTTTTGTAAAGCCATATTTCACAAATGTGATTGATGCTTTACAATCTCACATTCATTAATGTCAGTGTTGCTCGTCATATTCCTGTTCATCCCTATCTCCCAAACCCAGACTCTAGTTTCAGTCCAATGAACTCCTGATTCTTCAAGTCAGCTCTTGTGTTTTTTTCTGTTTGTCAAGCATTTTCCTTTGGAACATTGAAAAAGTTTTCACTGGTAAAGTCTCTCTATGAGAAGAAGAGTCCTCCCTTTCCTGGACAATTTTTTGCATTTTCTCCTTAGATTGTTCTGTATCAAACAATTACTTTGATTCTCCAGGAAAAATATTCTGAAGATAACTGGATATAACAGCTTGAATTTCACACCTGCCTCATAACATTCCCTGGCTGCCTGGATGCATTTCCTTAATTTCTGTATGATGTATCATGAATTATCCTTTTACACAAACAATCTGCTGTCTTCATTTTTTAGTATATTACCTATCTGCCACAATTTAGCCAGAATCAAGTCTTTCTGCTGGTATGACAGCATTTCTACTAATAAAGGTCTTGGCAGACTTCTCATGGCCAGGTTTGGAGCATACACATGATATGCCCTTTCAATTAACAAATCATTTTATGGAATACTAGTGCAGTTGCTTATTTGTGCTTTCATAAAATGAATACAGTCTGTTCTTTCCAGTTGCTCTGGTACATCATAAAATCTAGGGCTTTCCCAGCATGCTCTGTTCTCTAACTCTACCATTTTTTGAAACAACACTTCTTGAGCAGTATCATGCTCAGGGAGCATTTTCTTCATTTCACCCTCTAATGTTTGTAGTTTTATCAGTTCATCTGATTAGCTGCTTAAAGCGTCTTCCATTTTTCCTGACTTCTGTTATTTGATTTTAGATACTCCTTGAAGGTTTCATTTATTTTAATCAGCTCTGAGCACATTTGATTTAATTTTCCTCTAGATAACTGGAATCCATGCCTTTGATTTATTTTTTCCTCTAGATTACTGGAAGCCATGCCTTGCAGCAAAGCTGGAGCTAGAACTACTTTTTGCTAAACAGCTGCATGATTCTTACCAGTCAGTGTTTTCTCTTCAGCTTTTCTACCTCATTTTCTTTCATATTCTCTTAGTTTCTTCTTTGCTGGCATCCAGACAGTGTACTTACCAGCTAGTAACTGCATTTTATTCAAGCTGACAATATCAGTGTTATTTCTGTTTTCAAGTCACAACAGATGTAGTACTCCACCAAAAACAAATCGAAAATCCGTGTGAACAGACCACAATATTTTTAATCACAAAAATAAAAATAAAAGCAATTTACACAGAATTAGCGCTTTCGTCTGCCATATGCAGACTTCATCAGAATACTGAATGTAAGGTGCCTCTTGTTTTTATACAGTTTTTTTAAAAAGTTAATTGATAAATGAATAAATAATTGAACCTGGAGATTAAGTAACAATTAACATAATTAGAACAATTTCATGTTGTGTTTTAAAGCAAACGCTAAAAATAAATAAGTGATATACCATATAAAGTATTTTGTTTTTAAAATAAAATGGAAAATGTCCAATGAATTTACATTATAAAGTGCTGTATGCCTGTTCTTTTATTATTTCTGTTTTCACACTGGGAGGGATAAACTTAAGCTGTTAATCAGTGTGTAACAATCTTGGAAGTCCCAATTGCAGAACAGGGTTTCTATTAAGAGTGGAAAACACAAAATCACAAAGATGTTATATACCACCAAAAATTCATAAGGGCGTTTCCCCATCGCAGGTAGACCAACTGTAGCAGGGAACATGTATTTGATGGAAAGTTTGTCTGTCTTTTTGGAACTTAAATTAAAACCATTATTAATTAATGTGAGTTACAGGATTGAGGATATCACTGATTTTGTATTACTGATGCATGGTGTATGTTCCAATAATTCAACATACTTATGTATACTGGATATGCAGACACGATACAACAATATTCCTCGTGATATTGGTTACATAATACAGGTTTAAATACCTCTGAATATAACAACTTTACTGTGGCTTTGGTGTATCTGGTGCTAAAAACACAATGTGCTCTATTATCAAGAACAATGTTACTTACAACTGAAGCGGACCAGTGCTGGGGGCTACATTTGCCCCAACTTACGTAGGCTTGTTCATAGTTATGTCAACAAAGAACTTATTTATGACACATACATTAACAGATATCTAAGCCACCTAGTTATGTGGCATTGGTACTTGTATGAGATTTTGATGATTTGGAAGGTTATAGTGTTACCGCTATTATGGACTTACACTTGTGGCAAAATATGATCTATTTACCATTGATTTTTTGGCTGTCGCCATTACAAAGTTACTCGATGGCACCTTAATAACTAGTTTGTACAGAAAGTAATTTACAAGAAATTTAATACCGGATGCACATTGTTGACATCCTAAGCATATAGTTTTAAATATTCCAAAATCTCAATAGTTACATAGCAGAAGGGTATATAGTGAGGATAAATATGTTGAAAGTCAAGTTACAGAACTTGATAGTAGATTTTTATGGCACAGCTATAGTGCAGAGTATGTGAATGTTGCCCACTTATTTGCATCTGGACAGAAAAGGCTTAATGTTTTGGGTTATCATACTACTAATAACAAGATGGCAAGACAAAGAACTATTACTTATGGCACCAATATTTTTTACAATCAAAGACATAATAATTAATTGGTCAGTTTTGAAATCTGATGATTTTTTAATGAAATGTTAGATAATAGTTGCAGCTTTGTGTTTTGCACGAGTAGAAATCTAGAAGAATATTTTAGATGGTATAAAAGGTGATCTACAAAATATTTGACTCAAAGTTACATCAGGTCAAAACCAAAAAGGCTGCTTTCTTTCTGGTAATATCTGAATTGTGGACGTGTGCAAAACCAGATACTTTATGTCAGCTAACACAAGTAGAACTTACAGCATTAAACAACTGATTACTTGTAGCACAGAATGTTTTTCTTATACAGTGGTTTGTTTGTGGAGTGCTTTTTATGTAAAGCAAACATAAAGGATTTGGAAAAAACAGGTTACCTGAGTGATTTAAAGTACAAAAAAGAGAGGAGTGCATTATTTCCAATAAAATGGATCATCTTGCAGTGTAATTCACATTTTTTTAGGTACTGACAGAATCAGTTGTGATATGTGTGCCAAGTGTTAAACATGATCTTTTAGGCAGTAAGGAGAAACGATGGATTGTTTATTTAGATACTAACTTCAAGCCTTGATTAAATGAATATATGTAAGGAAATGGTCGTAATGTTTTGGATTGGGTCTACTTGAAATGGCCAACATTTCAGAATGATGAAAACCATATGGCCAAGACCATATGACTAACATTCGAAATGTCGACCATACAAAAAAAAAAAAAACAGCAAAATCTTACCATCACGCTGCAAGCAGGGGGGCTATGCCCCCTGCACCCACCCTGGGGGGGGGCTCCACCCCCCACAGAACTTAAATATACTAATTCTGAGATTGCACTATTGTGCGGAAGATGGAAATCTTTACATTCCGCACTGTTTGGAGATGCCAGTTCTGCATGGTCGACATTTCAAATGTCGATCATATGGTCTCGGCCATATGGTCTTCGATATTCTGAAATTTTGACCATGTGAAGGGGACCCTTTGGATTATATATTTTTCATATACTTTTTGAATGTTATAATATACTGCTGCAGTATGCTGTATATGTTATAAATTGACACCACTTTTCAAAAATACAACGGAATATAGCTAGAGATGCAAAACATGAAAAAGTATGTTGTGATTGGTTGTGTTCAGTCACATGCTAATATTTTGTGGTATAAATAAAATGTATTTTTTATTAATAAAGGCAAATCACTCTGAATACATGATTTAGAGAAACTGGTTAGTGTTTTCTTTTAAAGCTTCCAAATAAATTTACTTTTGTATTTACTACTAAATGTTTTGAGTGGTGGATCTTTTTTATTTAATATTTGATATTTGTTTCATGCAGTGTGGGAAGGGAACTGTGCACCAGCCTTAGTGGATTTTGAATACATACACACACATATATATATATATATATATATATATATATATATATATACATACATATACATATATATATATATATATATATATATATATATATATATATATATATGTATACATATACCTATACATACATGATTATATGTGTATATATATATATATATATATATATATATATATATATATATATATATATAACATCAATGCACATTCTATTAATTTCTGCAAGTCAAACTTTAAAAAAAAATCAAAAAATAAAAATGTCCAAAACTAAACCATTCACAATCTATCTTGACAGAGTAATAACATTTTTAAGTCCTGGTACTGGTGTTGTCGCTTCCCAGAAAATCAGTGATCCCACCAGGGCTTATGTAGAATAAGTGAAAGGCACTTTTAGGAAACGTTGATATTATTAAAAATGTGGGCATTTTACCAAAATTCATTGGTAAAAAGGGTGGTAAACTGAAAGGTTTGTTGACGTTACTATTCATTAGGACATATCATCTGATACAGTCCAAGGCACTGGCACATACTGCTGTGATAGGTGCAAGTGGTGCTGCTATAAATAATGGTCCAGTTTTGGACACACACACACACACACACACACACACACACACACACACACACACACACACACACACACACACACACACACACACACACACACGTACTATTTTTTCAAGGAACAGCAACGTTTCTTACGGTAGTACTTTTGGTGGGTAACTGTGCAAGATGCTGCTTGTGCATTGCTTTTTTATATTGCTAAACAAAAAGAAAAATGGAAATGAAAACAAAGGAGCACATTTACAATATCAGAAAATCATAACAATCTCTTTTTATGCACAGCATTACTTTCAATAATTTTAAGAAGTTTCATTTTTTGTACTTAATACAGTGAAATATCAGTGCTTTAGAAAATTATCTTGAAGTATTAGGCACTCAAGACCAGTTCTGAACAACAGCAGATCACCTGCTCTAAGTGGCCACACAAACATTATATGTTTTCTGAAACACATAGGGTTGAATAATGTTTTTAATTGTATTTATATGTATTTTCTTTTTTATGCCAGCATGCTGCTATATCTTGTAACAAATGTATTTTATTTGATTGATTTGATTTTCAGTGCACTTAATTATTATTTGGTGCATTTTACTGGCTGTTTCAAGTCATATCATTTTTAAGTACTGTATTCAATGCAATGTAGTTCTCTTTACTTCAGTTCAGAGGATGTCAAAATAATAAAGAGAAAGTGCTAAACTGAAGTTTTCCCTGTCTCCAGTCTTGGTGCTTTCTCAGTCGTTTTAAAATTTGTAAATAAGTTTGTAAAACACTAATAAACTTTGTACTGCCTTCTGGGCCAGGTTGTAGCTGAAAAGGGTTCTAGGACCAGTTCACTAACCTGATCAACAATTCAAATCAAATAAATAAACACTGCATATGAGACCTTTAAAGCATGATACTTCATCAGTTCTTAATTTTTTTTCTTTTTATTGGAAAGACTGACACTTCCTTCCTTTGAAACAACAAAGTATATTGAACATAGAATCTTATCCACGAATACTTGAATTTTGGTGGCAGCTACTTCCATGTAGAGGATTTAAGAACTGATGCTCTAATGTATGTGGATCCCTTTCTTGTTTGGCACAAGGAAACTGTTTCCCTGAAAGCAAATAGTAAATCCTGCTTTAATGCTAGATTAAACAAAGAAGAAAACACTTGGCAAATGGGTTGTTTTAAGCAGCGAAATGACTTGGCAGATAGATTGCTTAAAGCAGCCAATAAGGATTCAGATGAGATTTCATAGCTTCATAGATTAGTACTAAGCTAACTGCCCTTGTGAGCCATTTTAAGCCTAGCCAATTATCCCTTATGAGACTCAAACCCTGCATCTTGTGTTTGTAAGGCAAAAACCTTAACCATTAGGCCACCCTCCCCTCATTTCACTGAAAATGAAATATATTAACTCTAGAGAGGTTGCAGATATTTTACTGTAGTGCAACCTTGCAGATGGGCATATTAATTAAAGGGGTATGAGAAGCAATACTCCTCATGTGCAGGGGGATGATGGTCTTTGCTCTTGAAAAAAAAACTTCTTGGACTGATGGTTTAAGAGATGTTTTATTTAACAGATGTTTACATACCATCCTGAACAAATTTTAAATGTTTGCCTTCATTAACTGGATATCATTAGCTTTCATTCTGTAGAAACAAAATGCACTGCTGTTTCCTTCCAAATATGTAAGCAAAGGCAAAACATTAGCTATTTTGAATCATTTTGGTTCTCTACAATTTCATCTGAGGACAATGGTTTCATACAGTTGCTATAAAGCATATCAGCAATGTTAAGCATCTGATTCCTATTTCCTTTCTTGTAGTTAGGACACAAAAATTACCCAAATAATAAAAGGGTTACTATCCTTTCAGCAGATAGTCTCGTACCAATTGAATTATCTGAAGAATATCTTTTTAGAAAGTGGGCACTAGATCACTGGACTGGACGTACAGACATTATAAATGATGGGCGTCTTCAGAAAGTAGATCTTTAAATAAACTTACTCCTGGCTCAGGCCCAGAGACTCAAAGAAAAAAAAACTTGAAGGGCATGAGAATTAGGCCAAAAGAAAAATAACGTTCATTTATTTGGCTGCTGGATGGACATGCTGTAGATCACTTGTTCCAATATTTACAAAACTTGATATACAAAATGTTCTGAATGGAAACAACCTAATACCTCCAGATGAATAAGTACACATGACATTACAGGAGAGATATTCTTCTCATCAGCATCTCCCTTCACTTCATATTAGGTTCCAGACACTCACAGAAAATTAAATGATGTTCAATTTGTCTGGGCTCACTGCTCTGCAAGCTTTCAAAACAAACCAATTCACTGGGACAATGATTTTTCTGCAATAGGGTTACAGAAATAAAGACTGCTGTAGCCATTCTTTCATAGACTAAAGGCCAAATGAATAAAAGCATCAGTCATTTACCCTGCGAAGCTGAAGACTGTCTTCAGATCAGGCATCAACATATAATTTTTAAGAAATTTTAACCACATTAATAACAAATGGTGTCATCTCATAATAAGCCATTTTGATAAGGGAGGCTTCTTCAGAAGCAACAGAAGATCAATAAGTCACCTAGTAAGTCTTGTCCTGAATCCAAAAGACTCCATGGAGCTCAGGGACCCATTTAAACAATGAGGGTGGCTGCCTCTGCAATTTGTATGCATACCTCAGCCCCCCCCCCCCCGGAACACAAAGTCTGCTCAGGCAAGCAATAGCCTGACACTGCTGCCCACTGCATTAGTTTACTCAGTCAGAATATTTTTCATTTCCCTTTTTGCATCCAAACTCCTATAGTTGCGCTGATATGACTATACTTTTACTGCTATCAGGTACACTTTTGTCCCTATTTTTCGTCTACCATTTTTGGAAGATTCTTTCAGTGAAGACCCTCCTATTGCTCCCTTCCTCCCTAATTTAAGTTCATGGACTTCATCAGTGCTACACATTTCCCTTGCAGACCCAAGAAGCAAGACTCTTGTAAGAAAAAACTAATTGGATTCTGAAAATTAACCATATGCATTTATTCTCCATAGCCCAAATTTTCTACTGCCTTTTGGTACCACTTGACAAAAGCAGCCAAACAAATCAACGTATGTTGAAAGATGACTTATTATATAACCAATGATGCTGGTGTGGTATACTGAAGATTTACCCATAGTTGGTGTGGTTTAATCATGAGGAAAAAGCCTGAGTGATTAAACAAAGCCAACCATGGGCAAATCTTCAATATACCATACCCAGGAGTTGGCTATTGCTATTATACAATGACATTATTAAGAAAAAAAATACTTACGTTTCTTAAATAATATCTTTGTATAATGGTGCTGTGGTGTGCATTGTTTCCTGATTTTGCCTTTTGATAATGTACTGGACATGTATATGGGACTTGCATTCCCAGGTTTATACAGTACATCAGTGCTTTAGCAAGCAAGCAAGCAAGCAACAGAGAATGGACAATCTCCGTTGCTATTTTTTTTTAAAGAAAAAAAAACCCTGTAACCTCCCAACAGTTTAGAGGTACAAGACAGGAAAATACAAGAAAAATCAGGTATGCTTTAGTTTGCAGAACATACCCAATTTTCCTTCTTTTTTCTGTGGTCTTGTACGTACCTCTCTCTCTCAATCTTTTATTTGAAAAAGTGTGAATACATGTCCACTGTCTGAAGATAAGAAATTCAGAAACTGAAATGCCTGTCATTATTTAGTAACTTCGTTCGTCAATGACTTGTTGGGAAAAAAAAACTAATTTTATGAGGAATAAAGTCACTAAATAATGACAGACATTTCAGTTTCAGATTTTCTTTCATTTAGACTAATGTACGTATATCACATAACAATAGAAAAGAAAAGTCTGGCCACTCAGTGATACTTCAGTGGCTGGATTTTTACCGTTGGCATATTCTTAATTTACAACATGCACGTTGGTTGGGCTGACCAATCAGTGTACTTGTTTTTGAATGCTAATGGCCAGTCATTGTATAATATAGCAATAACCCACGCCTGGGTGCAGGTAATGCTGGATTTACCCATGGTTGGTGTGGTTTGGTCATGAGGGTGAAGTCCGAGTGGCCAAACAAAGACAACCATGGGTAAATCCAGCATTACCCACACCCAGAAGTGGGGTATTGCTATTATACAATGACATTATTTAAGAAAAAAATAATTACTTTTCTTAAATAATGGCATTGTATGATGCCTCCTTTCTGCCCTTCCGCAGCTGTCTGGTATTCTGCGGCAGTTCTGATCTACTGCGCATGCGTATGCTTACGCAGTACATCAGAGCTGTGGGTGGAAGCAATGGAGAAAGCAAGATCTCCGTTGCTTTTTACAAAGTGTCTCGCTATGTTAAAGGAGTTTAACATAGCAAGACAGCTTTAAAAAAAGCAACAGAGAATCTCCGTTGCTTTTGTAAAAACTGTCTCACTATGTTAAACCCATTTAACATAGTGAGACAGCATTAAAAAAAAGCAACGGAGAAAGGAAGATCTCCGCTACTTTTTGTAAAGCTGTCTCACTATGTTAAACTCTTGCGTTCTCCGTTGCTGAAAAAAAAGACTTATACTAATGGAAAAAGTCCGGGCGACCGGACCATTTTCCATTAGTATAAGTCTGATTTACAACGTGCACGCTGACCAATCAGCATGCACGTTTTAGAATACTAATGGGGGGTCATTGTATAATATGTATTTTCCTACTCCTTCCCCCCATTTTCTTCTTCACTATTCTCTCCCTGTCTCTCTCACATTCCACAAAGCTTCAGTTTTCATCAGAACATTGTTAGAACACCACAGTTTAAAGACACACTATTCTATCTTTCCTTCACCAAGAGTTAAATTATATAACTCTGGACTTTGCATCTAAACTAGATCTCTTTCTCTGAAGTAATGTTACTGCTTGCTGACTGTTTTCACCATTCCTGCAGCCCCTTCAACAGTTTGCACTTAGACATTCTCACATCGTTCTTGAACTTCTTTGTTGGTTCAGGCAGTCTTGTGTATTCCTGAAAAGGAATTTCCTGAAAATGCATTTCATGGAGTAGAGGCTTGGTCCCCCAGAAATGTTCTGAGTTGTTTCCTTCCAGGCCATGACCTCTGATTCTACATTCCTGATATCTTTCTTTCCTTACAGGAAGAACGTAAATTATAGTTTGACTTTCCTTCTACATTTTTCTAGCAGCATATAAGGACCTATGTCTTCAGCATGACATAGTGTGTTATCTACAATTGTAGACTTATGTTCAAGGCAGTGTGCTTTAGCCAAGATAAGATCTATTTAAGTACATATCTTAGGAGACCTAGAAAGCATGGACTATGCACCTAATACTCAGATTTGATTATAATGCTATATAAAAATCTGAGGATGCTTTTGTATATGGTTTTGCGTTTGCTTTTTTATATAAAAAATATTTATCTGTTGCCCCATTGTTCTCTTTGTACCTCCACACTTCAGCTTTTGGGTCCATCTGCAGGTCTCTCCCTGAACACAGTAGCCCAAACCTCACCATCATTTACTGGAATCACATGTTGTAGCATCTTGCATCTGCATCAGAAAGGATCACAGTGCTGGGATCCACCAAGTTCCTCATTCACTCAAGCAACTATAAAGCTTATCTCTATTAATATCAATGGATTACATAGCATAGCCTAGTGAAAGATAATGGAATTTCCAGCAAGGTATGTTTGTAGCCACCTGATCTCTCTTTTATGCAAGAAATGAAGACAAAGCCCTCAGAGTATCAGATGATAGGGAATGTGGTTATCAGCTCCTTTTAGTAGTTTTGCATTCTTCTAGTAAAATAAAAAAGGCAACAATTCTGTACTGGTTAGTGGCCATTCCCAGACCAGATGCAGTCTGATGCCTCAGGCTCAAAGGCGGAGTGCAAGTGGTCCTTGAGTACAGAGAGATGATCCTCACTGTCATCATTCTACTTTAACCCTGGTACGGGGATGGATGAAGCAAGCAGAATCTTGAGACTCCTTTTGGACTTCAGTGAGGGACTAATAGTGCTAGATGGGGATTTAACAGTGTTCTGCACTCTCAGGACACAAGTTCTCTTGAATTTCAGCTCTCTTCAGATACTTATATGCAGTCATCCAAAACCTAGGCCTTGTAGACTTGGGAGTTAATTCAAGACCAAGACCGTAAGGTATCATCAAGCGTTCTATGTTCCTCACTACACATAGTACTCTCTTTAAGAGGAACCTGGATGACTGGATGAGAAACAGAAAATATACCCCTGGGATCCCACCTGTGTCCCTACTGGACAGGGGAAACAGGTGCTGACTTTGAGGGAACATGGGTGAAATTCTTGGCTAGGCTTATAAGGGCCTCTGGGCCAATAGCCTAGTATCATCCTATGAACCTATGAATCTAAGTATCACACATTTAGCGATTTAATAACAGTGACTGGATATTCATAAATAGACAACTGAGTGACCACGTTGTAACATTTAAAATGTTTTCTAATCCCTTACAGAACTATTATTTGTGGAGTTGCACACTGGGATCGGCTAGTTTATCTGTTCCCAAATGCTAACATCTTGACAGATCCTACCTTCAGTACCCTTCATTCACAGACAAATTCAGTAGCTTGGACAAACAATTCATGGAGGCCCACAAGGATAGTAAAGCATAACCAAGTATATTGTTGGACACACTTCAATATATTGTTGGACACACTTCAATGCTTCTTAAGGGCAAATGACTGTCTACTGACTACACATATACGGTATTTCTGGCATGAAGTGTCACTTATCAGCTCCAAGGCATGATCTGGGAGATAAGGTTCTTCTTCCAAGCTTCTAAGAACCATGCACATGGAGTCTTATTAAATGACCTGAATGTTAAACTCCAGCAGACTATAGATAAAATACCCCAAGTCAGACTGGAAAATCTGAGGCCACACTTTTATACTCTGTCCCAAAAGGCACATATCTTCCTACAGTGATGCCGCAAGATATACTGAACCCTTGCCAGGATCCCAGATCTCTTTGACTCTACCAATCATTAGCATGGTAGAGAAATCAAGCCCTCTTGAACCATTTACGAACCTTAAATAGGTCCTAACAGCCTTTTTTTTTTAAACAAGAAACATCTTTATTAAATTATCATGTATGACATAGGCCATGTTACATTTATATAAATGACAATTGTACATTCCAGACCATGCAACACAACTGTAGCTGCAAACATTATACATCACTTTTAACATATCCAGTCATTGCCAGTTGACCATTACATAGCTCATTCAAATCCTGTCTTCCATTAAATCTCACCCCTCCTCTGCATGTCTTGACCCCACAGTTCCCACTTTTTCCCATGCAATTTTCTCCCACCCCTTTCTAAAGATCCCACTTCCAGTTATTTTAACTCTGTTACTATCTTCATTACCTCCAGTAAAGTTGGTTTAGACCTTGATTTTCACTTTCCAACAATTGTTTTTTGGCAGCTATCATAGTTAGACTCAGTAAGGCCTCACCATGTCCATAGAAGTAGATGCACCGAACAAACGAAAATGATCCAATGACAGCCACTTTATTTCAGTCCACAAATAAACAGTCTTTAAGCGTGCAGTAACTCATACACTTTCTCTAGGTATCTTCCTCAGAAGACAAATTACCAGTTTCATTCATGCATTTAAATAGTAAATTCATGGGCAATTAAATATTAATCAATTAATTAAAAAACTTTTAACCCTTTCTTAAAACCAGTGTCTATAAACTATTTAACTAGAAATTCTATACTTGCTACTTACAAATATACACTAAACGTCCGTTTAGTAAAATTAAATTATAAAAACAATGTAATTCATTGTTAATCTTCTAAACTCATAAAGTTTCACTCTTATGAGCCTCACAAGTATAAACTGTCACATTTGAGTTTCACATTTTTACTGCACGCTTAAAGACTGTTTATTTGTGGACTGAAATAAAGTGGCTGTCATTGGATCATTTTCGTTTGTTCGGTGCATCTACTTCTAAGGTTTTGGCTTGGTTGTTGTTAGTTGTTTCTTATGGATCTGAAAATGTTTCGCATCCACTGCACAAGGTAATGACAGCCCTCATAGAGTTTTCCCAGAGGCTCGATGATGTCAAGTGAGAGAGGAAGGGCGTCTTGCTGCTATTACTAGTAACATTTCGTAATTCAAATGACATTCTGAATGATACTCAAGGGGCTACCTGGTAGCCAAGCTAACGATAACAAGTACACAGCGTGAAGGAACCGTTAACAGCATGGGTGCACAGAGGGTTTAGCTTCAGTACTGTGCAAAGGAATTACAAACGGAAAATGAGGTAAATAATAACATAAACGACAAATTGAATATATTTGACAATAAATTGTTAAAAAGAATGCATAAGACTAAAAATAGTTCCTAAGGGTCTTAGGCATTGGCAATTTCCGTCGGTTTAATTGAAGGCTCTAACTTTCATAGTGGCTCTTTTGACAGACACGGACTGGAACTATTAGAACTGGAGATGGTTGACAATCTTCTTATAGACAATTCTATTAAAGATGACATTAATTTTAATAGATATTTTAAGCATTGATGACCATATTAAAAAAATGAATGGTACTAAAAATAAGAAAATTGACAGGGATGTGAGAGAATATGGGGAAGGGAAAGCATATCCATACCCTCCCCGCCCTGTCAATATACAAACTAATGAACAGGTTAATATGCCTGAAAATGGTATTCAGGTTGAACCAAGAATTAGACCAGCATTACAACAAACTGAATCACATATACCACTCCAATCTTTACCAGTACAAACTTTAAATAATGATACTGGTCTCAGAAGGAGTGAAAGACTTGCTCAACAGGAATAATGCTAATGGACAGAACCAGTTCAACAATAATGCTGGAAGGTTTGGTAACCAAAATTTTACCAAGAGGAATCAGAAGAACAAGAGGAGGAAATGGTAGAAAGTGTTGTTACTGACTTGGTAAATGGTGTTGATAACCAAAAGTGTACAGTTTTAACAAATGCTGAGTTGGATTTTAAAATTTATAACTATACAAATTTAGAAATTGGTGATGACACTGTAGCCTTGTTGGTATACTTTTGTGCCAAGTTCCACACTTAACATAGCCCACACTTTGATTGACTTAAAATTGTTTACAAGGAAGCTAAATCTATTATTTTTAATGGGAGAAAATTTAAATGAAAGAACTGACTTCCTTGTTTCAAGTGTGTATAACCCCCCCCCTTCATCCTGCTTTACTTCTGTTTGAAAAATAATGGAAGTAGACTTAAGGAATATAAAGGAAATAAGTATAAACATAATTTAACAAAAGAAGAAAGAGAACTGTTAAATTTGATGAAGCCCGATAAAGGAATGTTCAGTAGTGACTATGAAGTTAAAATGTTAAAAATTTTGAGAATTAAAACACTGTTTGAAGAACTATTTATTGAAAGAAGAATTGACAGTGTTTTGTATAACACAACAAGCACAAGTTAGGACACCAGTCCTATTTGGTATCCCTAAGCTACATAAAAATATAGAGGACCCTCCTATGAGACCCTTAGTTGATGGGAGGGTATGACTTATACATGTGCTAAAGTAATTGACAAGACACTTCAAAAATATATTAAGTTAGAGAAACAAATTTCAAAAGATTCCTGGTCCTTTCTTAGGTCTATTAATGATTTACAATTTTCAGCTACAGGATTGTTTAGATGTCAAAGACCTATATTCTTGTATTCCGCATAGTGAGGCAATTGAATGGGTAAGTGATATGATGAGGGCCCTGGGTGCACCAGTTGATGAAATAAAGCTGATAGAGGAACTGATTGATACAGTCCTCTCATATAACTACATCCTTTTTAATAAAGAAATTTTTCACCAAAAGATTGGGGTTGCCATGGGGTCCCCATGCGGGCCCAGTATTTAATTAGTAATGGCACGATGGGAAAGACTTATAATTTTTGAAATCACTTACTTTATGGTGGTTGAAACCGATACTGAGAATGGATAAAATTTTGTCTTCTTTTAATTGTAGTACTAATTTTCTACAATTTACATACAATTTTAGCAAAGATAACATCAGTTATTTAGATGTTAACTTGAAGAAAGACTACATAAATAACATATTCCAATACATTTCTTCAGATGATTACTGTTGATAGTGATTTTTGGAGGAATGTGAACTTCTTGAAAAATTTTTGTACAAAGGGATACCAATAGAATTTATTGTTACTATAGCGACAGAAGTAAAAAGGGAAGGAATTTATTCCCCAATATTAGGTTCAACACTAGGACCGAAAATGTTGAACAAGTAGAACTAAAAGAGTGACAAATTTAGGTTTTTCTTGTAGCTTTATTACTTGTTTTAATTTGGATGCACTTGACATCAGGAACATCCTAAACGATAATGCGTTTAGGGACTTAATAGCAGACAAACCAAAAGTGGTTTATAGGAGGAACCAAAATTTAAATTTTACAAGGTAGAAAAGAAAATGCCAGATTTAATGGAGGTATGACAAAATGTAATATGTGCAATTACTGTAAATACATTGAAGAAGGAAATACCTTTAAAATAAGGAACCAAACCTTTAAAATAGGAAAAAAGTTTAATTGTGTTGTGTATATGGCAACATGTGACACATGTTTAGCCTTTTATATAGGAAAAACAGACAGGAAACTACACAAGAGAATATATGAGCACATATACAGTATTAGGAAAATTAAATTGGATAAGACATTGTCATTTAAATGAAGGGCACAATTTTAGGTTTAAAGTAATAGACCAAGTTGTACCTGATGCAAGATGCCCCTATGAACCATTAAAACTTGAGAGGAAGGAATTAATATGGCAATTGACAGCGAATGCTAATCAATTACCAGGTTTAAATGAGATGACATCAATTAAATGTATTTTAAGATTAAAAAACCTAGAAAGGTAAAGGGATATGTATATTTAGTAGTGTTTGTCTATTAATACTAACAAGTATAATAACAATAAAATGTAATTTAAACCAATTTTATGATTCAGGTAACTAATGTATTCAATTATTATTATTATTTTTATAGTATTTTATAATAATTATTTTTATAGCTATATTTATAGTTGATAGTAAATCGGAACATGCATATGTTATGTTGTTTTATATTATACTACATATTATATTATATATTGTGTTATATATTATACATTATATTATTTATTATATGTTGTAAATTATATATTGTTAATTAGCATGGTTAGACTAATGGTATAGTTTCTAAAAAGGTTTGCCAGGTAGGATATATTGAATGTTGAATATTGAATATTGAACGTGGATTTAGGCCTTGAATATATAACAACTAGGTTAGGTTATAAACAGTTAGATTAATAAAATAATAGTAAAATAGAAAGGTAATATTTACAGACTGATGTCCCCCTTGTCAGTCATATGACCAGCAGAATGTTCTAATGTTTTAAATGTTTTAAATGTTTTAAATGTCCTAAATGTTTTAAATGATTAAAATGTTGTAATTGTCCTAAAATTTTTAAAATGCAAAAATGTGAAACTCAAATGTGACAGTTTATACTTGTGAGGCTCATAAGAGTGAAAC